>NC_138305.1:44340000-44637500 GCF_965601325.2 Salmo salar | reverse complement strand
TTGGTTGTTTCCTATCCAGGCGTGCGGATGCAGTGGCATGCTGCTGTGACAGTTGTATGTGAGAACGTTATATGTATTCTTTTCCTCACACCTCCATCAGGGTGGCGTGCAGGTGGTCGGTTGAGCGTCCGCCCCAAGGACATGGTTGTGTCACTCAGACACCTGCCATCCATCTGCCCTTGTCCTGTCTCTTCATGTCCAACCCTCTCTGATGAACGGCTACAACAGACAGATCAGGACTGCAGGACGGCCGCTGGAGCCAGCCTCTTAATATAACTAAGCATGACCCAGGGGTTTTTCCTGCTCAGGGAAAACTCCTGGTCCTAAAGATAGGCTACCTACTCTCTATTGTTCTCTTACAGACGTTTACAGTCGTCATTGATTTAATGGGTGAGGCGTGTACTGTAAATACATATTTTGATTTGTTTGAGAAAAACACTGCCCCTCCCTAGTGCCACAATCACCCACTTCACCCTTTGTATTGAGTGGTTATTGATGGCACCGGAGGGGATGGCTGTCGTTTTATTTGCTCTTAACCAATCATGCTATTTTGTTAGTTTTTTCGCATTGTTTGTAACTTATTTTGTACGTAATGTTGCTGCTACCGTCTCTTATGACCAAAAAGAGCTTCTGGACATCAGAACAGCGATTACTCACCTCAAATTGGACAAATCATTTTTCATTAATGAGTCGGCACCGGAAGGATATACTCCAAACACCCGAACAGGCCCTCATCCCCTCATTCGCTGGAGAAAGAATTTTGCAGAAAGAGATTTTGCAGAAAGAGATCAGGGTGCCTTGTGAGGATCAGGTGACGAGTGGCTAATCTGCCTTTGCCATCCATACTGCTAGCTAACGTTCAATCGCTGAAAAATAAATGTGATGAACTGAATGCACGTATATCCTACCAACGGGACATTAAAAACTGTAATATCTTATGTTTCACAGAGTCGTGGCTGAACGACGACATTAATAACATACAGCTGGCGGGTTATACACTCTATCGGCAGGATAGAACAGCAGCCTCTGGTAAACAAGGGGCGGCGGCCTATGTATATTTGTAAACAACAGCTGGTGACGATATCTAAGGAAGTCTCAAGGTTTTGCTCACCTGAGGTAGAGTATCTCATGATAAGCTGTAGACCACACTATCTACCTTGAGAGTTTTCATCTGTATTTTTCATAGCTGTCTACATACCACCACAGACCAATGCAGGCACTAAAACCAAACTCAATGAGCTGTATACCGCCATAAGCAAACAGGAAAATGTCATCCAGAGGTGGCGCTCCTAGTGGCCGGGGACTTTAATGCAGGGAAACTTAAATCAGTTTTACCTAATTTCTATCAGCATGTTAAATGTGCAACCAGAGGGGAAGAAAACTCTAAACCACCTTTACTCAACACACAGAGACGCGTACAAAGCTCTCCCTCACCCTCCATTTGGCAAATCTGACCATAATTCTATCCTCCTGATTCCTGCTTAGAAGCAAAAATTAAAGCAGGAAGCACCAGTGACTCGGTCTATAAAAAAGTGATCAGATGAAGCAGATGCTAAGCTACAGGACTGTTTTGCTAGCACAGACTGGAATATGTTCCGGGATTCTTCCGGATGGCATTGAGGAATACACCACATCAGTCAGTGGATTCGTCAATAAGGTCATCGATGACATCGTCCCCACAGTGACTGTACGTACATACCCCAACCAGAAGCCATGGATTACAGGCAACATTCGCACTGAACTAAAGAGTAGAGCTGCTGCTTTCAAGGAGCGGGAATCTAACCCGGAAGCTTATAAGAAATCCCGCTATGCCCTCCGATGAACCATCAAAATGGCAAAGCATCAATACAGCACTAAGATCAAATCGTACTACACCGGCTTTGACACTCGTCAGATGTGGCAGGGCTTGCAAACTACACTATTACAGACTACAAAGGGAAGCACAGCCGAGAGCTGCCTAGTGACACGAGCCTACACGACGAGCTAAATAACTTCTATGCTCACTTCGAGGCAAGTAATACTGAAACATGCTTGAGAGCATCAGCTGTTCCAGACGACTGTGTGATCACACTCTCCGCAGATAATGTGAGTAAGACCTTTAAACAGGTCAACATTCACAAGGCCGCAGGGCCAGACGGATTACCAGGACGTGTACTCCGAGCATGCGCTGACCAACTGGCAAGTGTCTTCACTGACATTTTCAACCTCTCCCTGTCTGAGTCTGTAATACCAACATGTTTCAAGCACAAGAACACTAAGGTAACCTGCCTAAATGACTACCAACCCGTAGCATTCATGTCTGTAGCCATGAAATGCTTTGAAATACTGGTCATGGCTCACATCAACACCATTATCCCAGAAACCCTAGACCCACTTCAATTTGCATACCGCCCCAACAGATCCACAGATGACGCAATTTCTATTGCACTCCATACTGCCCTTTCACACCTGGACAAAAGGAACACCTATGTGAGAATGCTATTCATTGACTACAGCTCAGTGTTCAACATCATAGTGCCTTCAAAGCTCATCACTAAGCTAAGGACCCACTTCCTGACGGGCCGCCCCCAAGTGGTAAGGATAGGTAACAACACATCTGCCATGCTGATCCTCAACACGGGGGCCCCTCAGGCATGCGTGCTCAGTCCCCTCTTGTACTCCCTGTTCACTCATGACTGCACGGCCAGAAACGACTTCAACACCATCATTAAGTTTGCCGATGACACAACAGTGGTAGGCCTGTTCACTGACAAAGATGAGATAGCCTATAGGGAGAAGGTCAGAGACCTGACCGTGTGGTGCAAGGACAACAACCTCTCCCTCAACGTGATCAAGACAAAGGAGCTGATTGTGGAATACAGGAAAAAGAGGACCGAGCACGCCCCCATTCTCATCGACGGGGCCGTAGTGAAGCAGGTTGAGAGCTTCAAGTTCCTTGGCGTCCACATCACTAACAAACTAACATGGTCCAAGCACACCAAGACAGTCGTGAAGAGGGCACGACAAAACCTATTCCCTTTCAGGAGACTGAAAAGATTTGGCATGCGTCCTCAGATCCTCAGAAGGCTTTACAGCTGCACCATCGAGAGCATCCTGACGGGTTGCATCACTGCCTGGTATGGCAACTGCTCGGTCTCTGACCGCAAGGCACTACAAAGGGTAGTGCGTACGGCCCAGTACATCACCGGGGCCAAGCTTCCTGCCATCCAGGACCTCTATACCAGGCGATGTCAGAGGAAGGCCCTAAAAATTGTCAAAGACTCCAGCCACCCTAGTCATAGACTGTTCTCTCTGCTACAGCACGGAAAGCGGCTACCGGAGCGCCAAGCCTAGGTCCAAGAGGCTTCTAAACAGCTTCTACCCCCAAGCCATAAGACACCTGAACATCTAATGAAATGGCTTCCATTGCCACATTAGGAATGGTTTAGGGGGTGTGCTGTAGCATGACACTTAGAATATAGATACATTACAGATTATCTCTATGTTTTTGCTGTACTATGTATGCAACGAAGTGTATATGGTCAATGTATTTTTTTACAATGTATAATTTACAAAAGTCTCCTGTGTAAATTAGATCTTCTGACCTCAGCTGGACTTTCCTGGATAAAATCAAAGCATTCTATTTAGAATTTATGAATCGTCAAGCCATGCAATTGTTTCATGCTGTAAACAAGCTGTCTAAAAGCTGTCATATTTAGCCAAAATAGTCACATATCTCATTTTAAATTCACCCTTTGCAATCACCATCATGTAGTACTACATGGAAGACTGCAATTTGTCATCAAGATGTGTTCCAAAGAAGTGGTGCGTGCCTGTTTTCCTGGAGAGGCATCTGGTTGGAGGAGTAAACAGCTTTCCAATTTTAAGTGCCAGGAAAAAAAGAAACAAATTAAAACCATAGCCTCTCAAATTTTCCCCTATCATTTCCATTTTTCAAGGATCGGGAAAGTTCATCTGAGCACTTGACAGGAAAAACTGGTGTCATTAACAACCTCAGATGGAAACCACTTGCCTTCGGAAAGTATTCAGACCCCTTGACTTTTTCCACATTTTACAGCCTTATTCTATAATGGATTAAATATTTGGATAAAATATTTGTAAAAATCTCAGCAATCTACACACGATACTGCACAATGACAAAGCGAAAACAGTTTTTAGAAATGTTTGCAAATGTATTAAATAGAAGAAGAAAAAAAACTTTTATACAAAAGTATTCAGACCCTTTGCTATGAAACTCGAAATTGAGCTCAGGTGTATCCTGTTTCCATTGATCATCCTTGAGACAACTTGATTGGACTCCACCTGTGGTAAATTCAATTGATTATACATGATTTGGAAAGGCACACACCTGTCTATATAAGGTCCCACAGTTGACAGTGCATGTCAGGGCAAAAACCAAGCCATGAGGTCGAAGGAATTGTCCGTAGAGCTCAGAGACAGGATTGTGTCGAGGCACAGATCTGGGGAAGGGCACCAAAAAATGTCTGCAGCATTGAAGGTCCCCAAGAACACAGTGGCCTCCATCATTCTTAAATGGAAGAGGTTTGGAACCACCAAGACTCTTCCTAGAGCTGGCCTGCCTGGCCAAACTGAGCAATCGGGGGAGAAGGGCCTTGGTCAGGGAGGTGACCAAGAACACAGTGGTCACTCTGACAGAGCTCAAGAGATCCTCTGTGGAGATGGAAGAACCTTCCAGAAGGACAACCATCTCTGCAGCACTCCACCAATCAGGCCTTTATGGTAGAGTGGCCAGATGGAAGCTATGCCTCAGTAAAAGGCATATGACAACCCGCTTGGAGTTTGCCAAAAGGCACCTAAAGACACTCAGACCATGAGAAGCAAGATTCTCTGGTCTGATGAAACCAAAATTGAGCTCTTTGGCCTAAATGCCAAGCATCACATCTGGAGGAAACCTGGCACCATCCCTTCTGTGAAGCATGGTGGTGGCAGCATAATGCTTTGGGGATGTTTTTCAGTGGCAGAGACAGGGAGACTAGTCAGGATCGAGGCAAAGATGAACGGAGAAAAGTACAGAGAGATCCTTGATGAATACCTGCTCCAGAGAGCTCAGGACCTCAGACTGGGGTGAAGGTTCACCTTTCAACAGGACAACAACCCTAAGCACACAGCCAAGACAACGCAGGAGTGGCTTGGGGACAAGTCTCTGAATGCCCTTGAGTGGCCCAGCCAGAGCCCGGACTTGAACCCAATCGAATATCTCTGGAGAGACCTGAAAATAGCTTTGCGGCAACACTCCCCATCCAACCCGACAGAGTCTGAGAGGATCTGCAGAGAAGAATGGGAGAAACTCCACAAATACAGGTGTGCCAAGCTTGCAGCATCATTCCCAAAAAGACTTGAGACTGTAATTGCTGCCAAAGGTGCTTCAACAAGGTACTGAGTAAATGGTCTGACTGCTCATGTAAATGTGATATTAAAGTTTTTTTTAATAAATTAGCAAACATTTCTAAAAACCTGTTTTTGCTTTGTCGTTATGGAGTATTCTGTGTAGATTGATGAGGGAAATAAACAATTCAATCAATTTTAGAATAAGGCTGTAGCGTATGAAAATGTGTAAAAAGTCAAGGGGTCTGAATGCTTTCCCGAAGGCACTGTACTGTAACTTTACTGTACCTATGCGTGATGGCTTGTCCAAAGAGGAGATAATAATGAAGTAGGTGTGTGTCAGCACCATTGGAATATGAACCATAACAACATGTTTCTCAATTGGTGTTCAGAAACTGTAATTCAATGAATGTCATTGCAAGACATAGACACATAGGATTATTCAGAATATCTGCACTACATAAAGGCTGGGTACACTGTACCCTAAATAAAAGTCAGCACTGACATAGAATATAATATATGAATGTAGAAATTGTTTTATCGACTCTGGGCTAAACTGCTTTGAGACATTAATGTCATAGAGATATACTGCCATCTGTAGGTAAAACAAAGTAATACAGCTGTGTAGAAAACTTGGTCAAAATGTGGAGCACATGACTGTCCTCTACTAGTCAGCGCCTCTCATGTATTTCGTCTTATCCCCTTACATGACACTTTAATAGTTTTTATTTCATGAGACACGCTTTGAATCATTTAGCACCACAGCAATTAGATTATAATACCTAGAAAATTACTGCAATTACATACGTAAACAATGCATCCATAACGTTGCCCAAGGCAAGAAAATGTCAAACATCTGTCCCAGTTACGGACTATCTCACAATCACACAACATGAGGAAACTGTCTGTGTCTATGTCCTAGGAGAAAAATCACTCCAATGTCCCTCATAAGATCCCAGCCACTGCGCTGACATGAACTTTCCAATGTTATGTACAGTATTGACTGAGTCTGACTCTGATTGGGAGCAGCTCTCTTTCCACAAGGTAGAGAGGTATTTTTATTGTCCAGGCTGTTTGGCTGCCTCCCAGATGGATGAAGCTCCTTCTCTCTGGCCCTGAGCTCCAGGCTAGCTGATAGGGGACTGGAGCCACATATGGTCCACATGGGAACTCTGAGTCATAAACGGAACCAGATGTAGGGCAGAAAACAACAGTCTCTGTCAGACTAATGTTATTGTTTACTGTAATCTCTCACATTGGTGGTGATATGAGAGCCCAATGAAACAGATACACAATCAAAATATGTAAGAGAGCAGTTTGGGAGAATTACTGGAATATCTGCGACCTGACCTGAATATTCTTTTAATACTACATTTATTTTATGGAAACAGGGTTAGACCAGATTCGCCGGCTTCTGTTTCCTAAAAATGTGGTCCTCTGCATGTATTTACGCGGTCTACATGTTATATACTGTGTTGAATCCTGGTTCATTTACTGTATATGGTCTGTACATGCTAGCCAATGTTTTCCATTTAGGATGCTCTATGTTCCTTTCTATTACATCTTGAACATTATTTCAATGTTATGTAAACCCTCACAGATCCTCTAAAGATAGAATCCAACCCCCCCCTGAGAAGGAGAGCTGTTTTTGGTGTCTTTGCATTATCCACACTGTATCGCGGCACCGTCGTAGAGAGAACACTGTGTGGTAATGAGTTAATAACTCTGTAATTAGGAAATTGTAGAACAGCACAATGGTGGGTTTGGAGCGATGGCCTCTCCATACCCTGATAGCCTCCAGTCACGTCGGATGATGCTCTCTCTGTCTCTCTCTCTCTCTGTCTGCAGTAACTGTTCAAGTCCACATAGTTATCTAACCCCCCCCCCCCCCCCCCCCCCGCCTTGGTCCTGGGAAGACTCTTTGGCTTGTACTCTGCCAGGCTGGCTTTTCACCCTAACTCACCGCACTGACTGAGCGTGTGTGAAATGTATCTAAGGAGAACAAGATGGCCCAGAATGCCTTCCGTTTGAGTCAGGCCCTGCTGAATTGTGATCACACTCACAACTGCCACCATTAAGATTTATTTGGAAACATCGGGGGAAAGAACAACTTCCATTCTGCTGTGATGGGCTTGAAAAAGGGCAAGGGTGTGCTGAACATACTGACAGGTTACTTTCAATCAGATGGAGGGAGCTTGTGGAGGACAGAGCAGGGCTGTTTGCTTCACACCGGGACATCCCTCTCTCCATTAATCCAGCCCTCTAAATCAGTCAGCAGCATCACACCATCACCACGCCGTCTCTCTGTCTTCCCACCGACACCTCTCCAGGTCACACATTAATGGCACGTCTCAGCAGAAATCTGGATAGTAAACCTTTTCTTCTCTCCTGTGACAGGTCCTCACTGGGGTGTTTATGGGGAAAATGGAATGCGTTGAAAAAGTGAAGAAGGTGTTGCAGTAATACATTCCAAGGTCTTGTCTGCTACTCTAGTATGTTACAGTATTATGAGACAGAATTCCTGGAGCCATGTCAGTTTTAGTCAGGAGCAAAGGAGGGGAGAGCAGCCCAGCTGTCAACTTCAGAGATGTGGCCAGAACGCCCAACATCTCTGGAGATGATTGTGGAATACAGGAAAAGGAGGACCGAGCACGCCCCCATTCTCATCGACAGGGCCGTAGTGGAGCAGGTTGAGAGCTTCAAGTTTCTTGGCGTCCACATCATCAACAAACTAACATGGCCCACCAAGACAGTCGTGAAGAGGGCACGACAAAACCTATTCCCCCTCAAGAGATTGAAAAGATTTGGCATGTGTCCTCAGACCCTCAGAAGGTTTTATATCTGCACCATCGAAAGCATCCTGGCGGGTTGCATCACTGCCTGGTATGGCAACTGCTCGGCCTCCGACCGCAAGGCACTACAAAGGGTAGTGCGTACGGCCCAGTACATCACCGGGGCCAAGCTTCCTGCCATCCAGGACCTCTATACCAGGCGGTGTGTCACGTCCTGACCAATATTTAGGTATTATTTCTATTATATTTGGTCAGGACGTGGCAGAGGTATATTTGTTTTGTATTATGGGGTTTTGTGTGTGGTGTAGTGGGGTGTATTAGTTTGGTATAGGTTCTAGGTTTGTTTTTCTATGTGTAGTTTTGGGTGCTGGACTCTCAATTGGAGGCAGGTGTTTCTAGTTGCCTCTGATTGGGAGTCCCATAAGTAGGTGTGTGTTTGTTTGGTTTTCGTGGGTAGTTGTTTTTGCACTGCGTGTTGTGTGCCTGCAAAACTGTTCCTGTCGTGTATATTGTTTTCCAGTGGATGCGTTACTCCTTTTTTTGAATTAAAACATGAGCATCCATATTCCCGCTGCAGTTTGGTCTATTCAACACGGCTCTTTTTGTGACAGAACTACCCACCACCAAAGGACCAAGCAGCGGAGAAGAGGACAGAGGCAAGTGAGGGAGGAATGTTGGAGGCAGCCCCAAGAATTTTTTAGGGGGGGGCACAAGGGCTATTTGGCGGGGCGAGATTACAGCCCCAGGCCAGCTCCCCGTACCCTTGTAGGGCAGACTGGACAGGTCCCGTGCTTTGGGGTTGGGGCTGTGGTGAGGCCTGGGATTTTCAGGCCGGTAGGCAAGGTACCAGCGCCCCGCATGTGCCAGGGCGAAGTAGGCATCGAGCCGGAAGGGGTGATGCCAACCCTGCGCTCAAGACCGCCAGTGCGCCCTTTCGGTCCGGTGTTTCCCGCCAGACGCACTAGCATGGAGGTGCGTGTCTCCAGGCTGGCACGTCCTATACCAGCCCCACGCATCAGGAGTCTAGTGTGTCAACCCAGCCTCGCCAGTCAACAGTCACCAGAGCTGCCCGCCAGTCAACAGTCGTCAGTGCTGCCCGCCAGTCAACCATCACCAGAGCTGCCCGCCAGTCAACAGTCGTCAGAGCTGCCCGCCAGTCAACAGTCGTCAGAGCTGCCCGCCAGTCAACAGTCGTCAGAGCTGCCCGCCAGTCAACAGTCGTCAGAGCTGCCCGCCAGTCAACAGTCGTCAGAGCTGCCCCCCAGTCAACAGTCGTCAGAGCTGCCCGCCAGTCAACAGTCGCCAGAGAGGTCAGACTGCCCTGAACTGCCGGAGTGGCCAGACTGCCCTGAACTGCCGGAGTGGCCAGACTGCCCTGAACTGCCGGAGTGGCCAGACTGCCCTGAACTGCCGGAGTGGCCAGACTGCCCTGAACTGCCGGAGTGGCCAGACTGCCCTGAACTGCCAGAGTGGCCAGACTGCCCTGAACTGCCAGAGTGGCCAGACTGCCCTGAACTGCCAGGGTGGCCAGACTGCCCTGAACTGCCAGGGTGGCCAGACTGCCCTGAACTGCCAGGGTGGCCAGACTGCCCTGAACTGCCAGGGTGGCCAGACTGCCCTGAACTGCCAGGGTGGCCAGACTGCCCTGAACTGCCAGGGTGGCCAGACTGCCCTGAACTGCCAGGGTGGCCAGACTGCCCTGAACTGCCAGAGTGGCCAGACTGCCCGGTTCTGCCAGAGGTGCCCGCCTGCCCTGATCTGCCAGGGTGCCCGGCCTGTCAGGATCAGCCCGAGTGGTCCTCCTGCCCTCCGGTCCAGCCCGAGTGGTCCTCCTGCCCTCCGGTCCAGCCCGAGTGGTCCTCCTGCCCTCCGGTCCAGCCCGAGTGGTCCTCCTGCCTTCCGGCCCAGCCCGAGTGGCCCGCATGCCTTCCGGCCCAGCCCGAGTGGCCCGCATGCCTTCCGGCCCAGCCCGAGTGGCCCGCATGCCTTCCGGCCCAGCCCGAGTGGTCCGCCTGCCCTGATCTGCCAGGGTGCCCGGCCTGTCAGAATCAGCCCGAGTGGCCCTCCTGCCCTCCGGCCCAGCCCGAGGGGCCCTCCTGCCCTCCGGCCCAGCCCGAGGGGCCCTCCTGCTCTCCGGCCCAGCCCGAGGGGCCCTCCTGCTCTCCGGCCCAGCCCGAGGGGCCCTCCTGCTCTCCGGCCCAGCCCGAGGGGCCCTCCTGCTCTCCGGCCCAGCCCGAGGGGCCCTCCTGCTCTCCGGCCCAGCCCGAGGGGCCCTCCTGCTCTCCGGCCCAGCCCGAGGGGCCCTCCTGCTCTCCGGCCCAGCCCGAGGGGCCCTCCTGCTCTCCGGCCCAGCCCGAGGGGCCCTCCTGTCCCCCGGCCCAGCCCGAGGGGCCCTCCTGTCCCCCGGCCCAGCCCGAGGGGCCCTCCTGTCCCCCGGCCCAGCCCGAGGGGCCCTCCTGTCCCCCGGCCCAGCCCGAGGGGCCCTCCTGTCCCCCGGGCCAGCCCGAGGGGCCCTCCTGGGGCCCTCCTGTCCCCCGGGCCAGCCCGAGGGGCCCTCCTGTCCCCCGGCCCGGCCCGAGGGGCCCTCCTGTCCTCCGGCCCGGCCCGAGGGGTCCGTCTGCCTGGCGCAGCTATCGGCTCCACCGAAGTGGGCGACGCCGAGGGTGGAGCAGGGTCCACGTCCTGCACCAGAGCCACCTCCAGGATAGGTGGGTTGGGGAGGGAGGGTGTAGCACAGTGCCGTCGTTGACGGCAGCCACCCTCCCTTCCCTCCCTTATTGTTTAGGGGGTATTGCTTTTTGGTTTTGTTGGGGTAATGGGGATTTTTTGTGTTTTCTTTTAAGGTGCATTCCGGGGTTTGCACCTTTAGGGGGGGGTAATGTCACGTCCTGACCAATATTTAGGTATTATTTCTATTATATTTGGTCAGGACGTGGCAGAGGTATATTTGTTTTGTATTATGGGGTTTTGTGTGTGGTGTAGTGGGGTGTATTAGTTTGGTATAGGTTCTAGGTTTGTTTTTCTATGTGTAGTTTTGGGTGCTGGACTCTCAATTGGAGGCAGGTGTTTCTAGTTGCCTCTGATTGGGAGTCCCATAAGTAGGTGTGTGTTTGTTTGGTTTTCGTGGGTAGTTGTTTTTGCACTGCGTGTTGTGTGCCTGCAAAACTGTTCCTGTCGTGTATATTGTTTTCCAGTGGATGCGTTACTCCTTTTTTTGAATTAAAACATGAGCATCCATATTCCCGCTGCAGTTTGGTCTATTCAACACGGCTCTTTTTGTGACACGGTGTCAGAGGAAGGCCCTAAAAATTGTCGAAGACTCCAGCCACCGTAGTGATAGACTGTTCTCTCTACTACCGCACGGAAAGCGGTACCGGAGCACCAAGTCTAGGTCCAAGAGGCTTCTAAACAGCTTCTACCTCCAAGCCATAAGACTTCTGAACATCTAATGAAATGGCTACCCAGACTTTTTCCATTTTCCACTGCTACTCTCTGTTATTATCTATGCATAGTCACTTTAATAACTCTACCTACATGTACATATTACCTCAATTACCTCAACACCGGTGCCCCCGCACATTGACTCTGTACCGGTACCCTCTGTATATAGCCCCGCTATTGTTATTTACTGCTGCACTTTAATTATTTGTTATTCTTACTTTTTTGGCTGTATTTTCTTAAAACTCCATTGTTGGTTAAGGGCTTGTAAGTAAGCATTTCATTGTAAGGTGAATACCTGTTGTATTCGGCACGTGACAAATAAAATTTGATTTGATTGATTTGATTTTGAGATAGACATAACACAGAGGAAACAACAGAGCCAACACAGAGATGTGCATATAATGTGAGCTTCCCAACATGGGTAGGAGAAAAAGGAGAAGAGCGGGAGGGATGGTGGGAATGGAGGAATGGATGGGGGGATGGACAAATGGGGGGGGGGGGGGGGGGGTGAAGCAGCAGGGAAGATAGAGCTCAGTGAGACAGGGAGGACATATGGTTGGAAAATCTGTTCCTGATTACATCACTGCACTCTCAGGCCACATTTGGTTGAGGTATGCCCAGGGATGGAGGAGGGAGGTGGTGTCAGGGAGAGAGGGAAGGAGGGATAGAGAGAGAGCAGGTCTAATCTCATTGACGTGTGTTTGGGCTGAAGTACAGGGTGGACTTGGCTCCATCTGTCTTTTTGTTATTCTTAGAGCTACGTTGTCGTCATCCACTCCGCGTTGGTGGCGTTTCAAAATGTCACACTGTGTTGCAAAATGCAGACCGTCAGCATATTGACTGATGCCTCCACCCAAACATGAGAGAACTGGACAAAAACAAGAATGAGAGTGTTTAATACATTGTGAGTGAGGAATGATGTTATGATTATTATCAATAACGCAACATTCACAAGCGATTGCTCATTCTGACACATCAGTGAAACTGGGTGAAATAAAAACACACTTGTGGCAATATCATTGTAACTACTACATTTTTACTTTAACCACATGGGCGAAGACTGCTTATGAAAATGTTGAAGACCAGTGGCCAAACCAGTGGCGGCAATTAGGGATTTTTTTATTTATAAAAGAAAATGATCCTAAATGATAATCAGAACAACCAAATACTACCAAGTATTTCTGTACATTTTTGGTGAATTATACAATTTAGCCTCAAAGGAATCGTCCAGGAACTCCCAAGTTCTCTCCATGAAACCAAACCTCGAGACATAGGCACAAAAGTTATAAAACATTTGAAGTAGCAACCTAGAAATGTATGTTTTTCTGGTTGCATAATTACATGATTCTACAGAGGAACAACATCAGTGATTCTTTTCTTAACCTATGCTTAGTACTGTTATTTTTACTTCATTCATAAACGGCGGATGTGGTAAGTTGATTATGGTTACAGGAAAAATGTGGATAGGTAAAAAAATTGGATGTGCAAAGGTCTCAAACAAGCTAATCCCATGACACCGCAAAGCCTTCTGCTGTGGTGACGCCAGGAAAGCAATTCACTACAGACAGTGGATTATTTGTTTCAGCATACACACACGTCTTTGTTGTTTTGTTGCGCCTGGAAAAGAAAGTGTAAATATGCCATTGCAAAACCAATGCTTTTCAAATGTATCAAATGTATTCAAATGTAACTGTTTCAAAATAGTAATACAGGGGATCATTGTGGTGATAAGGTTAGAGTTCAATAAATCAAAATATAAATGTTCTAATGGTTAAGAGTAATAGCAAGGCACTCTTCAGTTGATATTGGAAGATTGCCCCTCTTCAGTTGATATTGGAAGATTTGCTGCTGAGATCTCCATCCAGTCTATCAGGAGTCTAGTCTAGATACATCCATCTCTCCTAAGGTATTTACAGATACTGCTGAGTTGTCTGCTTTCAAATGCATTCAACAGGACGAGCTCAAAAGTGTGTTTTTACTCAAAGGGGACTTTTATACTTATTAAACCAAAAACACATTTACTGGCAATTCTACTTCCCTTCTCTCTCCTCCCGGTGCCTTCCAGAGGGGCTAATCAGTAATAATCCCATTTGATTTCTCTCCACACATGGCTTCCAAACCCCAAAGTGGACCACGAAAAGCAGGATGTGGTGAGGCTCCTGTAGATATGGCCACTGAGACACATTATAATGTGGTCTCTCTCCCAGTGCTGTGTCTGATTGTGGCAAGAAGGGCCACTGGCTTTGGGAACTCCATTAGTTTAAAACCTTCAACATGATGGACCTGGCAGTTCCAGTAGACAGATAGGCACAAAGAGCCCATTTCAAGTCTAACTCCTCTGTTTTCTGTTCTATAATCATACGTTCACGTTACACAGGGGACAGGGGAGTGTGTGGGTGTTGGAAAGGAAGGGAGAACATTGGATCCTTCAAAAGGTAAGGAACATATTTTTAGTATAAACTACATTTGAATCAATTATAATCTTGGCTGAATCCCATAACTAATCTCTATTTTGGACTAATCATTGAATATTTATTAGAGATAATAAAAATTAAAAACACTCCACTCCCCCTAATTAACATATCTTGCCATAATGGTCAGGAGGTGTGTCAGTTTACATCAGTCTCACCAGAAGCAGCAAATTTGAATAACGCTTGGGGAAAAAACTAAATGATGCACTTACAAGGATTGTGTGCTAGGTGGAGCTGTCTCAAAGGGAGTGAGTAACAGCGCTGGGTTCTCTAACTTTCCACTAAAGCCAGAAAATAAAAGTGGCACAAATTCCTGTTGGCCGTAGGTTATCTCTGGTCTTGAACTACTTATGAGGAACACAACCTTTTGAGCATAAACGTACAAATAAATACACATTCATTAATAAACAAAACAAAACACTAAATCAGCAAATCAGATAATTGCAAATGCTCTGATACTTTTAACTCATCTCTATGTTGATGTGTTTTTACAGTATGCCAGCATGTGAACCTTGTGTGACGTGTCACTTTATTGTAATTAATTCCAGGTGCCACCTGTTAGAGTGGGGCTGGGTTTTGTATTTAAATGCCCAGTGTTTCCTGAGTCCAGCAGATCCTTTTAATTTTTTGTATTTTTTTTTATCCATGTAGAGGTTGGCGGTCGCTGGGAGGACGGTGTGGCTAAAGGCAGTCACTTACATAGGTTCAGTTTGCTTCTAGCAGAAATAGGCTAAGCAAAACAAATGTCTGTGCTAGCAAACATTACTCCCTAAAGACCTTCACTTGAAAAATAAGAAAAAAGTGGCAATATTACTGTTGTTTCTTCCTTTTGAGCCACCGTAGCAACAGCATACACTTCCTCAAAATAGGCTGAATTGATTAAGATAAATAATTAATTTACACGTTTTGCCAAGGAGGTCTTAGGCGCATAATTTTAGATCTACAATGTTTATTGCAGTATTTATCAATTGCAAAATTTGCATTAAGACTAGTCATCTCTTGTTGAGGGACAAAACACTTCATGTTCCCACTCCTACTAGGAGGAGTACTGTTGACCAATCACTGACGAAAGGTTCGTAGACTTCGGCTTCCTTCTGAACTTCGGACTTGCCTCAAGAAAAATATGTGTTCAAACAGCTGATAAAACCCCTGCCAAAGACCAAAACTAACAAAAACTTCACAATATGTATGTGCAAACTGTTTCAACTGGGAAGCATTAGTCCACCCCTGTTCCTGGAAAGCTACCACCCTGTAGGTTTTACTCCAACCCCAGTTGTGACTAACCTGATTCAGCTTATCAACCAGCTAATTATTAGAATCAGGTGTGATAGAGTAGGGTTGGAGCTCAAACCTACAAGACAGTAACTCTCCAGGAACAGGGTTGGAGAGCCCTGCTTTTGTCCATTTGACAGGGCAAATTAGAGTAAGTGCCTTGCTCAAGGGCACATCAACAGATTTTTCACCTAGTCAACACAGGGATTCAAACCAGTGACCTTTTGATTACTGGCCCAACACTCTGAACCACTAGCCTACCTGCCACCCATAGTCCAAATTTAGTGAAACTAGATTGTAAGTGTGCTTGCGGTGTGAGGGCCCATCTCCCTCCAGATCCGTTCTCCTTCCCCCAGGACATGCCCTCCTCAGTTTGCACTTATTTTTTGCATTGGAAAAGCGTTTGTTTATTTTCTGTAGGCCTAAAGCATAAATATATAGCAGCCATAAATCAACATAGAAATATCCCACAATCAATGGAGCGCTCCGCACCCTGTCGCTCATTTAACAAGCTATCCAATAACAATATTAAACATTAGCTTTACTATAAATATCAATAATTACAAGTGAAAACAACTGAGGAGGGAGTGCTCTGGGTGAAGCAGAGAAGATCCCTGCTCTCGTCATCCCAGCGCACGCCAACCTGTGCACGGAAAAGAGATCTGCTGGACACAGGGAAAGACTGGGTATATACTGTAAAAGAAAAAGCCTGCTTCCCTACTGACAGGTAGCACCTGGAGATGATCACATATACATGACACATGTCACACCTGCGAGAGTGTCAAAAGAAAGAGGTAATTGTAGAAACCAATACAATTGATGAAATATCTCCGTTTGGCTTATATTCTAGAAACAGACCTGTGTGCCAGGGAGAGGGTGGCAAAGAAATATATGGTAAACTATTTTTATCCTTGAACATTCTTAGTAGACACGGTCAAAGCTGTGGATTTTTAAAATAATCTTACATTGAGACTGGCAAACAAACAAATATATGGGCACACATGATGCACGCACGCACACACGCACGCACACACACTCATACACAAAAGGTTAGTTACCATTTGCTGGGCCACCAGACAACACTCTGTCTAAACTACTAACAAACTCTGTAACGGCTGTCCTGCCCTACTGACATGTCATATAGTTAAGGATTAGTCGTTCCCTTTGTAGATGAGGATTAATCATTCCCTTTTCATTTGCCTTTTATCAATGTCCAATAGTGTCCTTTTGTGCTCTCCAGGCAGTAGAAGTACATTCTTTGGACTGTTGTGTCTAGTGCTGTAGTGGTGACACATGTTTTCAGTCTATTCAGGAGATCATACATCTCAACTTTCCACTGCAAATGTAAATGTTTAGCAGTCTATCTGCCCCCAGTTAAGGAGGGAGGAGAGTGATGAAAATATGACATTACAGTCATAGTCACTGGCTCCAGTTATCTAGGCATCAATGCAGAAAGCATGTTGCTCCAGATGTACCACCCGTGCCGGAATAATTCAGTTGGAACCATCTGTATTGGGAACACACTTACTGCAAGCGTCATTAGAATTAGATAGTTATTGGGTTAGGTTGGGGTTGAGCCAGGTTGTGGACATGAAGCCAGGGTTAGTGTCACAGGGGTCGTAAAATGGCGACCAAGGCGCAGCGTGTAGAGTGCTCATTCTTACTTTATTTTATGAGAACACTTAAACAAAATAACAAAACGACAGCCAACAGTTCCGTAAGGTACTCGGAAAACAACTACCCACAAACCCCAAAGGAAAACAGGCTGCCTAAGTATGGCTTCCAATCAGAGACAACGAAAGACACCTGCCTCTGATTGGAAACCATACCCGGCCAAAACATGGAAAACAAAACATAGAAATAGAATACTAGAAAACCCCCACATATAAACAGAAAACCCAAAACCACCCAACACAACCACCTGTCACACCCTGACCACTCTACTATGGCAAATGACCTCTTACAAGGGTCAGGAGGTGACAGTTAGTGTTAGAGTTATGGCTAGGGTTAGGTTTATGAGCATTGTGTGGACATGAAGCTAGGGTTAAAGTTAGCGTCGGGGTATCAGGAATCAAGGTAAGACCCAGATGCAGACTGTCGAAGTAACAATGTTTATTATAGCAACAGGGGTAGGCAACGACAGGTCAAGGCAGGCAGGGGTCGATAATCCAGAGTATAGGGGCAAAGGTACAGGACGGCAGGCAGGCTCAGGGTCAGGTCAGGCAGAAGTTGGTAATCCACAGGTAGGGCAAAGTTACAGGACGGCAGGTGGGCTCAGAGTCAGGACAGGCAGAGTAGTTGGGTAGGCAAGAGTCAAAACCAAGGGGGGCAAGAAAAAGAGAGACTGGGAAAAAGCAGGAGCTGACTTGACAAACAAGACGAACTGGCAATGGACGAACAGAGAACATAGGTATAAATACACAGGGGATAATGGGGAAGATGGGTGACACCAGGAGAGGGTGGAGACAATCACAAGGACATGTGAAACAGATCACGGTGTGACAGTATCGGGGTCCGATGGCGATCCGCTTGTTGTCGATACCTGGAGGTTGTCTTGAGGAGGGCCGACCGGGCTCTCCTCCAGGTACGACAACAGCGTTCCGACAAACATCTGAACAGAGGGTATGCCGACCTCTTCCTCCTGCTCGGGGAAGAGTGGGGGCTGATACCCCAGGGAACACAAACGGAGATAGGCCCGTAGTCTCAAGATCCTGGTTGGCTCGATCCGACTGGCCATTGGACTAGGGGTGGAACCCAGAGGACAGGCTGGCCGATGACCCAATGAGGGCACAGAACGCTTTCCAGAACCGGGACGTGCTGTAACCCCGGATAAAGTGGCGATAGAAGTTGGCTAACGCCAGGAAGCATTGCAGCTCCACCCTGGAAGTAGGCTGGGGCCAATCCACCACCGCTCTCACCTTCCCGGGATCCATTTGCACACTTCCTGTGGCGATGATGAAACCCAGAAAAGGGATGGTGGAACGATGAAACTCGCACTTCTCTGCTTTAATAAACAGCTGGTTCTCCAGGAGGCGTTGGAGAACCTGTCTGACGTGGAGTACATGTTCTTGGGTGGAACAGGAGAAGATGAGGATGTCATCTAGGTAGACAAAGATGAACCGGTTCAACATGTTGCGGAGAACATCATTGGCCAGAGCCTGGAACACAGCAGGGGCGTTGGTAGACCAAATGGCATGACCAGATATTCGTAGTGACCGCGTTGAAGCCGGTCTTCCACTCGTCCCCTTCCCGTATCCACACCAGGTGGCAAGCATTCCATAGATCCAGCTTGGAAAACACAGTGGCCCCCTGGAGCTGCTCAAAGGCAGGGGAGATGAGTGGTAGCAGGTAGTGGTTATTCACTATCATGTCGTTGAGACCCCGGTAGTCGATGCACAGGCGTAGGGTCTTGTCCTTCTCCACAAAGAAGAACCCAGGGCCGGCGGGAGAAGAAGGACGGCTGAATCCTGCAGCAAGGGATTCCCCAATGTATGTCTCCATCTTCTTGGTCTCTGGTCCCGGCAGAGAGTACAGTCGTTCCCGGGGCGGAGTCGTGCTAGAGAGAAGGTCAATCCCACAGTCATTAGGCCGGTGCGGCAGGAGCGAAGTGGCCCGGGCCTTGCTGAACACCTCCCGGAGGTCCTGGTACTCCGCGGGACCAGCGGAGAGGTCCGAGGCATCTTCCGAGCCCCCAGGAAGACGTCCCGGGGCAGGTTGTGCTGACTTCAGGCAATGGACGTTGCAGAACGGGCTCCAGCCCATGATGGCACCAGTAGACCAGTTAATGAGGGGATTGTGTCGCTGGAGCCAGGAGAATCCCAATACCACGGGAATCTGAGGGGACTTGATGAGCAGGAACTGGATAGCCTCGCTGTGGTTCCCTGACACACGTAGGTTGATGGGAGTGGTGTTGTGGGTGACTCCGCCTATAGAGCGCCCGTCCAGCGCTCTAACGTCCATGGGAATGGAGAGGGGCTGAGTGGGGAGGTTCAGCTCAGACGCCAGGGTAGAGTCCAAAAAGCTTTCGTCGGCCCCAGAGTCAATGAGAACCCGGAGAGATTTGGACTGGTCTCCCCACAGCCGAATGGCATGAAAAGGTTTGCGAGCAAGGGAAGCAAGAATGTTCTCCATATGACCCACCACTGCAAGCTCGTCCTTGACCTCCTCCGAGATGCCGTGCAGGAACATATCAAAAATTGCCTCTTGGTTCCATGCACTCTCCGGCAGGCAGGGGTCAATAATCCAGAGTATAGGGGCTAAGGTACAGGACGGCAGGCAGGCTCAGGTCAGGCAGAGGTCGGTAATCCAGAGGTAGGGCAAAGGTACAGGACGGCAGGCGGGCTCAGGGTCAGGACAGGCAAGGATCAACACCAGGGGAGTGAGAAAAAGAGAGACTGGGGAAAAGCAGCAGCTGAGAAAAACGCTGGTTGACTTGACAAACAAGATGAACTGGCAAAGGACAAACAGAGAACACAGGTATAAATACACAGGGGATAATTGGGAAGATGGGCGACACCTGGAGGGGGGTGGAACCAGTCACAAGGACAGGTGAAACAGATCAGGGTGTGACACAGGGTTAGAGTTATGGCTAGGATTAGGGTTGACCCGGGGTGTGGAGATGAAGGTAGGGTGAGGGTTCATAATGCATAATGTGCAGCCCTGATAGGATAGGATATCAATGGACATTTTCCAAATTAAGTGTGGGGTCTTTCCATGAAATGAGTGCCTTTTGCCTCCCTTTGACATTTTAAGTAAAAATGTTGCACAAATACTGAATTTTAAAAGCCTGTTATACTGTATTAAATAAAGTGCCCTTCAATATAGAACACATGGAAATTTCAATAAATCATAATATTTATATGATTAAAGACCCACTTAAGGTAATGTTTATCGAAGTTTTCACAATCATTGTAAAGCCCTAGTTATTTTGTTGCTTTGACAAAAAGTCATTTCTGAAGATTATTATTTATCAAAAAAAATACTGTCCCTCATTTAAGGTCAACCTTGTTATGTGAACTAGACTATTGTTTTAAGAAGGTGAAACTATTCCTTTTTAAATCATTTTTTCAAAAGAAACACTGAACCTATACAGTAATAGTCAAACAGAACAGCCAACTCTCACATATTGGCCATGAGACACATGCATTTGACCCTCTTCTCACGCTCTCACGGCACACCTCTTATATCTCACGCATTGAAAAGTACTGCTTTTATTTTTCTAATCAATCCATTGTATAGTGAGTGCGTTAACTTTTCAACTGTGCTCCTAATCATTTTGAAATCGGAGCAGCTGCGCATGCAATTTAAGATCATGAACTGAACTTCTATCATTGTCCTGTCTTGCCACAGCACTGGGAACAGTGGCAATCAACGGGATTGGATGTATGTTTTAAAGAAACACCCCTCAAGATTAGCGTGGAGCTGAATAGAGCCCCACAGCGGAGGTGTCATAATACCCATAAAACCTAGCTGTCAAACAGGGAAATGGTTCCACTCGTTTCTCCACCATTCATTTTTCCCATAGGGGTTATTAGAAACACTTAAAATAAGAGCTGTGTTCCGTGTAGGCTTACCCTGGCTTGACGTTTTGATAACCATGTAAATCTCTCTCAGACAAGGTGACTTTTATCCAAATATTCGGCTATATTTACTTTCAGATTCGAAAATGCTAATTAGCATCAAAGTAGACATCATGCAAGACTACAAATCCCTGCAAGCTCCTGCACGTCATCTCTAGCTTGCTAACAGGTATTGTGTCAATTTAAAACTTGCACAACAGTTCATAAAATTGTCAATTTAAAGAAATGCATCTAATTTATTCATTACTACACTTAGCTAACATTAGACACAGTTGAAGTCAGAAGTTTACATACACTTATGTTGGAGTCATTAAAACTCATTTTTCAACCACTCTACAAATTTCTTGTTAACAAACTATAGTTTTGGCAAGTCGGTTAGGACATCTACTTTGAGCATGACACAAGTCATTTTTCTAACAATTGTTTACAGACAGATTATTTAACTTATAATTCACTGTATCACAATTCCAGTGGGTCAGAAGTTTACATACACTAAGTTGACTGTGCCTTTTTGGAGAAATGTCCTCTGGTTTGATGAAAAAAAATAGAACTGTTTGGCCATAATGACCATCGTTATGTCTGGACAAAAAAAGGGGGATGCTTGCAAGCCGAAGAACACCATCCCAACCACGAAGCATGGTGGTGGCAGCATCATGTTGTGGAGGTGCATTGCTGCAGGAGGGACTGGTGCACTTCACAAAATAGATGGCATCATGAGGGAGGAAAATTTGGTGGATATATTGAAGCAACATCTCAAGACATTAGTCAGGAAGTTAAATCTTGGTCACAAATGGGTCTTCCAAATGGACAGTGACCCCAAGCATACTTCCAAAGTTGTGGCAAAATGGCTTAAGGACCACAAAGTCAAGATATTGGAGTGGCCATCACAAAGCTTTGACCTCAATCCTATAGACAATTTGTGGGCAGAACTGAAAAAGCATGTGCGAGCAAGGAGGCCTACAAACCTGACTCAGTTACACCAGCTCTGTCAGGAGGAATGGGCCAAAATTCACCCAACTTATTGTGGGAAGCTTGTGGAAGGCTACCCGAAACGTTTGACCCAAGTTAAGCAATTTAAAGGCAATGCTACCAAATACTAATTGAGTGTATGTAAACTTCTGACCCACTGGGAATGTGATGAAAGAAATAAAAGCTGAAATAAATAATTCTCTCTACTATTATTCTGACATTTCACATTCTTAAAATAAAGTGGGGATCCTATCTGACCTAAGACAGGGAATTTTTACTAGGATTAAATGTCAGGAATTGTGAAAAACTGAGTTTAAATGTATTTGGCTAAGGTGTATGTAAACTTCCGACTTCAACTGTAGTTAATCCAAAGATCCTTACCTTTACCTGGATTTGGCAGTCTCGTCCAGATCATCATGGCATTTGTAGTTCTTTATGTTCACCACATTAGCAGCTAATTAGCATTTCATAGAGATTTACACGGTTATCAAAAGATCACGCAAGGGTAAGCCTACACGAAACACAGCCCGTATTTGAAGTGTTTCTAAAATCCCCTATGGAAAAAATGAATGGTGGAAAAATGATTGGAACCATTTCCCTGTTTGACCGCAAGGCTTTATGGGTATTATGACACCTCCACAGTGGGGCTCTATGGAGAAAGAACGTTCTCTGCTGAGTTTATAAAACTCTAAAAATAGTATCACGGTAGTGTTGTTTCATGTACAATGTTGTCAACAAAATTAGGTTGCTGTTACTCCAGTCCTTATTGCAGAATGCAGCCTTTTGACAGCATGTACTAAAGTCCATTTAATCCACACTTGCATTAGCCCCCTCATTTGGTGATTGGCGTCTAGGCTGTGAAAACAAAAAGGCAGCAGAGAGACCTACTGTACAGTATGTTTAGCAGGTTTGATAGGGTGACCTGATTTGTAACTATGAAAATAATTTTGTCAAACAGATTGTGAACCTAAAAGTGTAAGTTTTATTCTATAGGGGGGTAAATAAATAGAAAAATAAGTTGGTTAGGGTGTAGGGGCAGATATGTAATCTTGTCTTCAGCAGATTTTATTTACTTACTTTATTTAGTCTGATCAGCGGAACCTTTCTCATTCCTAACAATGGACTAAACTATAGGGTAATTACTGTGCTTGTCAGCAAGAACACTACTGTTATTCCCCACACTTATTTTATTATTCCAATTTTTGCCAGTACAATCACGTATGTTAAATCAGATATGGCTACTTGTGTCTTTAAAAATTAATTGTATGAGACTATGTATTTTTGCAGACATTCATGGACAATTGAATAAGTCATACAAATAAGCATTTGATATTAAATGCTCCACGAATCAAAATATAATTTTTGACATTTTAGTATTGTGCACATGCTAGGCAGAGATGGTAGAGGCACTCATGACTCATAAACACATCATATTTTGTTTGTGTCCTTACCTTGAAAACAGTCTATGGACAAGGACACTATGATTTGGTTACCCATTGCCATAAACCATTAATATTACAATTTTGAGTGTTCATTTAATGTTCAAAGCATCCTGAATACACCTGACCTGTGGCTTTTATTTTTTTTATTTTCCACCCTGGTCATTGGCCTAAGACATGTCAAAATATGTAGAATTTCAGGAAATTAGCTTTAAAAAAAGCAAAATGTTTCATTTAGGGGTTGTGCCAGGGCAGCAATGAAATTCAAATACCAAATCTCACTCCAACCTTTCTTCAAAAGTTGGCAGCCCTGAGACAAATAATAGTGTAAAAGCAGGTGAACTGATTCTACTCCTTTTCTCCATTTTCTTGTGTTTTGTGGTGGAAAACTGAGCTAGTCGAGCATAAAACATCAACCCTGTTACCCATAGATAGACAGGCTACAAACGTTTTAACAATTTAAAATTGCATTCAATTACCACTCCATGTTGCACACAACAAGATGCTTTCAGTCCTGCTGTCACAAGGGGATTTATGGCTGATTTAAGATGAAGTTGTCAACCCTGTTACTTTATCTGACACTTACTAGGTACTTATTATAGGATATTTTTTTTTAACCTCTTCAGATATGAAAACATGTTTTTTATTAAGTTGAACATGTGCTCTTTATGACAGAATGTTAAAATTAGGTGCAATAAAATGTTTTTTTCCCCCACGAAGTTACACTACTCAAAAGACACATAATTGGTGGAACGACCCTGTGGTTGTGTGAATGACTGATTGTGACTGCCCTGGAGTGATTGAATGTGTAGACAGTCTAATTGTGGTTGGAGGTCAATGGAGTAATTGTACTCAGGAAATTTGAGAATGTCCTCCTAAGCCCAAAGCTGCCATTTACTAAATCACCCAATAATAATTTATCACAGGTGGTTGTCATGATCTGAGTGAAATGGAGGGAGTCATCAAGCTGCTCTAATTGCAAGGAGTTGATCATCCACAAAATCTTCAAGAGATGATCCAGTTTTTTCTTGACTTAGTGAGTTTAAACACAACACATCCGCCACATGAAGTCAACATTCTATTAGACATTTTACTAGACGGCTTTTGTGATTTTATAGATTTGATCGAAAACATTCAACAGAGAAGGAGAGAAAGACAAAAACATCTTCCAAAAAATCTGTCTTGTATAAAACAATTCCTGAAATGATGAGAAATGACGGTGAAGTCCACTGAGCCACTAGATACTGTAGATGTCACAACACCAAGGGATCACACCTATGAGTCACAACATAAAACTGTCCCTTACCCATACCTCTTAAAAATAAATGAAATGTTTCTTTCTGCCTCTCGTTTGATCAAAACATAACAGTAATCGAAGCCCTTTATTTAAGTTTTAGGGTAAATGTATTTTTTACATTCTGCATGCACTGTTGAGATATCCCTGCAGAGCTAACCCTGGGAGCCTAAGTGAGTGAGTGGCCATATGTACTGACAGTCGATAAAATACTGTTCATTAAATCCCTTCCACAGACTTTGGGGAAGAAAAGTTGGGCTGAAAAGTCTCGGAAGTGTATTTCCTCCCTCCCCCCTTCATCCACTCCCACCTCATTTCACCTCAAGTATCTAATTGCTGTAACCAGGGGCACACTGAGCAAAGATGTTGTTTTGTGTTTCGCCAAGCCTTTAATTATCTCTCCTGAATGTAAAGCTAAACCTAATCTCAACTAATGAGAAGTCTAAAACTCTGCTAAATGGGAGTGAGGGTGGGAAGAAATAGCCCCCGTGGTGTGACTCAGAATACATCAGTATACACCTACTGTGATCATGTTACAGGCCCCATTGAAGAGTGCTCAAGGAAACTTTCACGCAGAGGGTCTCTAAGGATTAGGTTACTCACCAGGGTCACCTTCACAGTTTCTATACATCACACACAACCCCCAACAATGATATTAGGCTTTGATAGGATCAAAATGCGATGTACAAAAGAAATAAACAATCTAACAAACAAAGAGCACAGGTTAAAGTGTGGAATATGTGAGTACTGTCAACTATTTTGAAGGCAGCAAAACTTTACCCAATACCCTGGCTTAGAGCAATTATCAACATGTCTGGAACACAGATGTGTCAATTGAGATGTTTCAATTGACTCTTTGTTTTAATTAAAATGTTGGTTTACCACAAAGGGCTTCCCTTGGTTTGGCTAAAAGACATGGTGCTAGACAGCTTCCCCGTTTGAATTTGAGGGATTTCCTCCAAAATACTTTTTTTTCAAGCTCTATGGACTTTGTTCTTTAGACCTTTCTATGCCAAACATAGCCTCCAAATCCACTGCCTGCTGGGAGTCTGACAACCCATTATTCCCCAGTTACCTTCTCACTAAAACATCTACTTCCCTAGTTCTCTGGTTCTGAACTCATAGCAGGGCTCTAATCTAGTCCCACCTGGCTTGGACTGTGACAACATCTTCAGCACACCTTTTGGTCAGTGGGAGAATACTTTACAGGACCAGAACTATCTTCTCACAAGGTAGCTCTTTCCTGCTGTATGTTATCAGTAACTGGCAGGCCTGTAGCACATGGCAGAGGTGTACAATACACACACACACACACACACACACACACACACACACACACACACACACACACACACACACACACACACACACACACACACACACACACACACACACACACACACACACACACACACACACACACACACACACACACACACACACACCGTGTAAGGCTGTTGTCCATGTGTGGGACTCTGTGGGGGTAGCCCTGGGAGAGAAGAGGCAACAGTAGTGACAGAGACAGAGTCTGGGAAGGCAGAGGGAGGGTGTGGTGGTGCTTGAGGTGTCTGAGGTACTGCTGCTTAAGACCAGACCAGAGCCTGGGACTGACTCCAGAGCTTCTCTGAGCTCCACTTCTCACTGATCCCTGCTTCTGGATCTATCTGCCTGTTGTGTGTCTCAAGGAGAAATTGTCACTATCTTTTTTGAATTTGGAACTGTTTGTACTCATTGGAACAAAATAATGGATCTCACCACCTTTTACTTCCTGACCACTACTTTGGTTTTGATACTGGAGCATGAAGGTAAAGACTTTCTCCTGATATTACAGATGTTTACATTATTATTGAGCGCTTTTGTTTCAATTCGAATAAAGTGTGTTTTACTATCCTGCGGGGTGTAATTGTTGCACCTAAGCTGTGGTTTAATAGAGACAACATGTAGTAGGTAAGTGAGCCCTCATGTTGGCCATGCCTGTGAGCAGATGCCTGCCTGCTTTTACTGTCTGCTTTTATCTGTTGTTCAAAAGCTGGTTCAATTGGATTTATTTTGTCTACTGGGAACTGTACAGCCTGTTTTATATTATTTTGACAACTGTTGCCCTCATCCCCTGCTCAAGAGTTACAATATTCTTTATGAGATGAGAGAAATTGTTTGCATAAGCATAACTAACCTCTGATATAATCTTTGCTGCTGATGCAATGTTGTGAACTGATATCCTTTTTGTGCTTATGTCGAATGAGGACAGTGTTATGTAGTACAAGTTTCAAAACAAAGGGAAAAATTCCATCTGAACTCAAATGATAAAACATACCTGAACTTTACAACTTTGGATGATATCATATATGTACAGGTAAAGGGAAATGGATAGGAGAAATGTGCAGATACTGACCACCCAAAGTTCTTATCTATGCTTGAGACTGATTGACCATAGGATTTATGTGCGAGCTAATTTAAACCACAGTGTTCTGATTAAATACCCAACCTGGCCCTTAAATTACCAGGGACATCTAAATACCATATATTAATCAGAGGGAAAAGTCCAAAACACCTACAGACTCCTTGATCAAAGAAGGAGAAATCTGAAAGTCTTATGTCAGGACACAAACAAAAGTAAAAGGTAACTATCTAGAGATAAGTACTCTCTATAGATACTGTATCTTGAGATACAGCAGGTCATATCTCTAGATCAGAAGATACAATGCAACAGGTGTTCACAATGGGTTTTTGTTATATCATGCAGCACTTTTGAGGGATTTGAACGCGTTTAGCGTATTCAAAAAAATATACTGCTCTTTTGGTCTGAATATTTCTACATTATGTGTTGCTGTCCATGTGTGCTGCACATTCCCTTAGGAATCACAGAACAGAAGTCAGTTCTATACCCGGGCTCTCCAGGAACCCCCCCCCCCCCCCCCTCTCTCCTGTAGAAGGCTTTAGCTGTAGGAAACAGGGATTCAGCTATGGTGGTGGACTAACATTTCACAGCACCCCAATGATCTGAACCAGGAAAGACATTCACCATAAATGTCAATCGAAGTCATATGGATAGACAGCTTGTAGATAATATGTCAAAGTCAAGACTTTATGAAGGGGGGGGGGGGGAAAGTCCTCTCTCATTTTATTAGTTGAGTAAGGGAATCCAGGAGCATTGGTTAACATGGATCATTATTATGGATTTGATTAGACAGATACTTCTAAAAACTATTTCCTGTGTCATAGTTGACTAGGCGTTGAGTACACTCTTTGGTTTATTGTTTCTTATACATGATAATAATAGATTAACATTGGTTAGTTAAGCAATATCTGGAATCCATATAACCTGTTATACACAGCACCACTGTTGCTTGTGGTACTGTGCCACCCAAAAAGAAGACCATATGTATATACAGGATTACCAGGGATAGAATCTGTGGTAGGTTATCCTGTTATATCCAGAACTAATCTTGTAAAAGCACAGGGCCAGGGGCTCTGACAATATTGCCTCAAAATTCTGCCAGAGATGGTTTTTGGACTAAATGGTATGGATTAAAAAGTAATCTCATGGATGTATTTGGCAATCAACTCCTGAATCTCTAAAGCATTGAACGCTCACTTCTCCAAACAGGTCGCTAAATTAAATTTTGCTTGGCAATCACATGGCATCTCAGGAGGCATGCAAGGCGTGTAGCGTAACATTTCCATGCTAAGTGCCAATACAATACAATCCATGTGCCGGGCGTCTTTTCGACACTGAGGAGTCTAAAGTAACAAATCCACTATAAAAAAAAAAAAGATGATTTACCTCAGCTATTTACGCCAATCAAATCTAATTTACGTAAATCCCTGAACACCTGTAGGATCAGACTCTCTATTAGGGGATTTTCAATGAGACTTGTTTATGAAGAGCTGAGAGCACCGTTTTGGTGTACAAGGGAAATCTGTTTTCATTCAAGTGATAAAAAGCCAGAGGCAGGCCCAGCTATTGGAAGCTGCGCTCGTGGCTTGCACCAGCAGACTCCTGAATGCACTAGAGGAACTTGTGCAGGGTACAATGTGGTTCGCCACTGACTCATTGGGGTGAACCCAAATCCACACGGCATTTGGGATTCTCCACCACTTTAGTTTTATAACACATTCATTGAACTATAGTCCTTTACAGGGTGTAACAGTTTGATACAATTGACATAAGAAAATGCAAAGCTGTGAGAAATATATTAGGGTTAGATGTGGAAAAAGATAATAGCTATAGGTAGACAGTGTCACTATCAGGGTAGACAGTGCCACTATCAGGGTAAACAGTGAAACTATCAGGGTAGACAGTGTCACTATCAGGGTAGACAGTGAAACTATCAGGGTAGACAGTGAAACTATCAGGAAGACAGTGCCACTATCAGGGTAAACAGTGAAACTATCAGGGTAGACAGTGTCACTATCAGGGTAGACAGTGAAACTATCAGGGTAAGCAGTGAAACTATCAGGGAGACAGTGCCACTATCAGGGTAAACAGTGAAACTATCAGGGTAGACAGTGTCACTATCAGGGTAGACAGTGAAACTATCAGGGTAGACAGTGCCACTATCAGGGTAGACAGTAGCTCTATCAGGGTAGACCATGCCACTATCAGGGTAGACAGTCGCAGTATCGGGGGAAAAAATCCCCTGTATCTATTAGAGCGCACATAGAGTGGCAACCTAATCTAGACTTCACCTGCTCTATCAGGGTGTACTACTGTGTCTGACTGACATCAAATTGTATAAATGTATGAAATTGTATGAAATGTATGCATTCACTACTGTAAGTCGCTCTGGATAAGAGCATCTGCTAAATGACTAAAATGTAATAATAGTCTGGGTAATCAATCAATGCAAATTAATAACCAGTGATAATCAGTGTCTTTCGGAGGGCTGGATGAAAGCTATCGAATGAATGAATTAATGAATGTGTCATTTTTTGGTGTCAAATCGCAAGCTGGCAACCCATTAATTGACACAAAAACAAACATTACAATAATTCACTGTGATAATTAGTCTTCCGGTGTTTTCTGCAGTGCGCATCCCATAAAGAAAAATATTTTTTTTTTTTAAGAAAAAAAAAATATCTGTTGCAAGTGCAGCCCAGTGGCAGTGAGATGGGCTATAGACAGTGAGATGGGCTGGAGGCCAGTCAATAAGTGGATTGTGCTATAGACTGTTGGCCCTTTTGAGAAGCATACAGTAAAATGGGGCTGATGTGTGGAGACTAGAACAGGATTAGCAGTGACAAATGATCTACAGTGCATACTTCAGAAACAAATTAAAATGGAGTGACTGCAATCTCCCAGTTCTGTCTGTCCTTGTAAAAGTTTCATCAGTTTATAGTATTCTTTTTATATAATGCTTTATTCATGGGGTTGTTCCTTCTCTCCTAGCATACTCAGACTCCACTGCCCCTGGGCCTGGTCCAGAGGAGGGCCCCGTGATGCAGCTCATCTACAGGCCCCTACGGCGGGAGAAGCGTTGTTCCTGTGAGAACCTGAATGATAAAGAATGTGTGTACTTCTGCCACATTGGCATCGTCTGGGTCAACACTCCTAGGTGAGTTCATCAAGAACAACATCTCACAGCACAAATCAAATTCACCCTCTCATAAACAAAACGTAGGTAGAAAGATCTCTACGACAGAGATATCTGTGTTGTGAAAGTTTGTCTGTACTTAGTTTAGTTGGACATATTGCAAAGTTGGAGATACATAACATTTTAATTATCTTTTCTCACGCTGTATCATATTTGCATATTGAGCCATATTGTACAGTATATTTTAGCAATAAGGCTCGGTGGGGGCTAAAGGCTGTAGTTAAGCACGATGCAACGAGGAGTGGCTGGATACAGCCTTTAGCTGTGGTATATTGGCCATAATCACAAACCCCCGAGGTGCCTTATTGCTATTAGAAACTTGGTTGCCAACATAATTAGAGCAGTAAAAATAAATGTTTTGTCATACTCGTGGTATATGGTCTGATATACCACGGCTGTCAGCCAATCAGCATTCAGGGCTTGAACCACCCAGTTTATAATTGCATATTAAGCTATGATATGGGGTGGCAGGTAGCCTAGTAGTTAGAGTGTTGGGCCAGTAACCGAAAGGTTGCTGGATCGAATCCCTGAGCTGACAAGGTAAAAATCTGTCGTTCTGCCCCTGAACAGGGCAGTTAAGCCACTGTTCCCCGGTAGACCGTCATTGTAAATAAGAATTTGTTCTAAACTGACTTGCCTAGTTAAATAAAGGTTACATTTAAAAAATGTTGTGACAGTGTTCTGAGAAACCACAGTTTTTTTGTGTGATTTATTATCACATCAGTGTGTAATGATCTGGATGATTTGTGGTACTTCGTAAAACTCAAAACCACAGTGTCAAGGATTTAATTTAAAATAAGAGACAGTTACTGTCTATCATCAACTCAGACTTTCTCTCTCAACTCTTTCCTGCTGAAGCTTCTTGTTTAACACGAATATAGGCAAATACCAGTGAACATACAGTACTTCCTGATCCAAATATCCCACATCCAATTAGTTAGAGGAGCGGTTAGGGCATCTGCCCTCTCTTCTTAATTCCTTGTTTCCTCATGTGTTCTGGAAGTACCAGGTTTCTAGAAGTTTGCCAATATACTTTCCAATGGTTAGCCAAATACAGCTACTAAAGACCAAGACCTATACAGTGCTATACTGTGTATACTGTGCTATGTTTAAACATGGAATCACAGTAGTAGTATGCAATTATGTGATCTTTATCATGTCATTGGTAATACCACATTCTCTCCTACCAAACATACTTAAACATAAGAATGGAAATCAGTAGTTAGGAACTGATATTACATTTCACATTAATGTTCACAAATGATCATTCATTTCCAAACTGAGCATAGAATTTTCTGAGACTCCTGCATGCTTTCTACTCAATTCTGTTGACTCAAGCGATCTACTTTCAACTCTTGAAACTAAGACAGTTCACAGTTTATAAAGAGAAGAGACAGGCTTACTGAGATTAAACTACAACAGAGAGAAAGAGACGAAGGGGGGGAATGAAAGGGTCACCTTTCAACAGCTGCCAAAAACACCGTATGGAATGCAGATGTTTTGGCTGCTCAGACAGACAGGCAGACAGACAGTCAGACAGACAGGCAGACAGATGGGTGCATGTGTGTGCGTGTGTGTGTGTGCATGTGTGTGACGGTGTGTGAAGAACACAGGGAGGAGGTGACCCTGTTTGATGGGGATGCTTTGAGTCGTGCATGGCATCTGGAATCAGTTCACTGTGTGGTCTTGTTAACATGTCCCAGGCATGAGATGGGCAACAAGCCATCATGGTGGGCAGGCAGACTGGCTCTGGTTGGCTTCAGGATCAGGTTAATATCCAGAGCAATGAAGCAGCAGCTTTAGGATATATAAATGTGTTATGGCGGACTGGCGTCCTCTCTGTGTCCTGTAAGACAGGTTTAATACATTACACCCTCGAGACTCACTAGACACCAGTGTTTGCCCAGCTTTTCAGGGCCATGCAGCTTTATTTACGTGATCTGCCTCATTGGTTCTATAAAAGCATTTTGTGGGTGCCAATAGAGATATAATATAGAATATTGAGCTATAAAGAGCCCCTTAGCCCACAATTTCTGTGTCCCTGCGGAAATCGAATTAACATACTAAAACAATTCCTACCAAAATCTGTCTGTTTTATGACCACTCTATTGAAAGTTGAGACTCTCATGAACATGATGGCTTCTGTCTGTAGCATCCAAATGGTTTGGGCTATAAGGTCCTGGTACTAGTTAGAAAAGTGAATGGAAGTACAGTTGAAGTCGGATGTTTACATACACCTTAGCCAAATACATTTAAACTCAGTTTTTCACAATTCCTGACATTTAATCCAAGTAGAAATTCCCTGTTTTATGTCAGTTAGGATCACCACTTTATTTTAAGAATGTGAAATGTCAGAATAATAGTAGAGAGAAGGATTTATTTCAGCTTTTATTTATTTCATCGCATTTCCAGTGGGTCAACGTTTACATACACTCAATTAGTATTTGGTAGCATTTCCTTTCAATTGTTTAACTTGGGTCAAACGTTTCAGGTAGCCTTCCTCAAGCTTCCCACAATAAGTTGGATGAATTTTGGCCCATTCCTCCTGACAGAGCTGGTGTAGCTGAGTCAGGTTTATAGGCCTCCTTGCTTGCATACACTTTTTCAGTTCTGCCCAAAAATTCTCTATAGGATTGAGGTCAGGGCTTTGTGATGGCCACTCCAATACCTTGACTTGGTTGTCCTTATAAGCCATTTTTCCACAACTTTGGAAGTATGCTTGGGGTCACTGTCCATTTGGAAGACCCATTTGCGACCAAGCTTTAACTTGAGATGTTGCTTCAATATATCCACCAAATTTTCCTCCCTCATGATGCCATCTATTTTGTGAAGTGCATCAGTCCATCCTGCAGCAAAGCACCTCCACAACATGATGCTGCCACCCTGTGCTTCACGGTTGGGATGGTGTTCTTCAGCTTGCAAGCCTCCCCTTTTCCCTCCAAACATAACGATGGTCATTATGGCCAAACAGTTCTATTTTTGTTTCATCAGACCAGAGGACATTTATCCAAAAAGTCCGATCTTTGTCCCCATGTGCAGTTGCAAACCGTAGTCTGGCTTTTTTATGGTTGTTTTGGAGCAGTGGCTTCTTCCTTGCTGAGTGGCCTTTCAGGTTATGTCGATATAGGACTCATTTTACTGTGGATATAGATACTTTTGCACCGGTTTCCTCCATCATCTTCACAAGGTCCTTTGCTGTTGTTATGGGATTGATTTGCACTTTTCATACCAAAGTACGTTCATCTCTAGGAGACAGAACACGTCTCTTTCCTGAGCGATATGACGGCTGCGTGGTCCCATGGTGTTTATACTTGCTTACTATTGTTTGTCCAGATGAACGTGGTACCTTCAGGCATTTGGAAATTGCTCCCAAGGATGAACCAGACTTGTGGAGGTCTACAATTTTTTTTCTGAGGTCTCGGTTTATCTTTTTAGATTTTCCCATGATATCAAGCAAAGAGGCACTGAGTTTCAAGGTAGGCGTTGAAATACATCCACAGGTACACCTCCAATTGACTCAAATTATGTCAATTAGCCTATCAGAAGCTTCTAAAGCCATGACATCATTTTCTGGTATTTTTCAAGCTGTTTAAAGGCACAGTCAACTTAGTGTATGTAAACTTCTGATGTACTGGAATTGTGATACAGTGAATTATAAGTGAAATAATCTGTCTGTAAACAATTGTTAGAAAAATTACTTGTGTCATGCTCAAAGTAGATGTCCTAATCGACTTGCCAAAACTATAGTTTGTTAACAAGAAATTTGTGGAGTGGTTGAAAAACAAGTTTTAATGACTCCAACCTAAGGGTATGTAAACTTCTGACTTTAACTTTATATATGTAGATAGTTTAGTACCTAAAATAAGGGGATAAATACATGTAAATAAAACAAAAATTGTTTCCTGATCTTATATCTTTCAGATATAGGTACAGACACTTCAGAACAAACTTCATTTAGATTTTTGGCGGGACTATCTGTTGTTCCATGTTGTGAATCTGTTATTCAATGCATTTCTATTGGCTAATAACAGTAATGCCAAATTCAATGTGTCATCCAATAATTGTTTTATATAATTTTTTGATACCTTAAATAGCTAAATTATCTTAATACAAGTACATATGTTAGCTGCTTAGAACCCCCCCACCCCCCGCTTAGACAGGGCTTGGACTAGAGCGCTAAGAGCACTTGAAAAATGAATTCCTGACATTCTGTGCTGTGATAAAATAAAACACTGAGTTCCCTTTGTAAGTTGAAAAAGACATACATAAAATTCAAGCTGTTGTGTTTATCAGTGCATGTACATAGTGATCTCATCATTCCCTTAACTCTTCCTCCAGTCAGGTAGTGCCATATGGGGTGGGCTCCTTCCCTGTTCGACTGAGGAGAGAGGTGGGACGGTGCTTCTGCCTGAAGAGAAATGACTTTGAGTGTCTCCACTTTTGCTCTGCCTTGCGTACACTTAAAGAGTAAGTGTTCTTGAATCACACTTTAAATGTGTTAATATCATTGCTATCCTATATCAAATATTGAGAGGAAAAGAGTTAACACTGTCATGATTTCATTGTTTTTATAGAGGTGAAAATGATTTGGTCAAGAGGACATTTGCGACAAAGTTGAAGAAGAGATATAAGGCTGAAATCTCAAATAAAAGGATCCAACAAACACTAACGCAAGAAACCTGAAAGAAGAGAATGGACACTAGTTTCATCACCCTAGTTTCATGTCATCTAGTTTGATTGGTCTCTTTTACAATATGATGCAAAAGAACATTGTACAGTGGTGGGCCACTTCTGAAATGTATTTATGAAATGTTGTAACTTTGCCGTCTTTTTGTGATTGTGAATCATTCTCAAATGTTTTAATGGTGTACATAAATATTTTTTACTTTACAACATACAGTACATACATAATTTTCAAGTCAGATGAACTTATATAGTCACAGTAATGCATAAATTAGCAGTATTAAGATATTAAACGTAAATGTCTTGTATCTCTGTCAATGTTGTTTTGGCCTCTACATCCTTTTGCTGTCATGAAGTTTGAATGTGAAAGACATAGGTACATGCTAGAAATGGAAAGCAATGCAGTTCATGGTTCTTAAAAGTGAGTTTCAGTATGTACCAAACTAGACAGGGAATAATCTGTGTGATCCAGGACAGGCGGGTCATTTAACGCATCATATATCCAAGGTATAAAAGTAGAGTAGATTTTATAGCAGTGGTATTCAAAGTCAGGGTTGACAAAATAGTCCCCGCTGAAAAAGTTTGAATACCAGTGTTACAATTAAAATTGCATTGCTACCAAGACATGGATTTCAGACTAGGGCTGGTATTCAAGCAAACCTGCATGGCTACCAGACCACTGAAGAAAAACCCATTTCATACAGTATTACTATCTCTACAGGGTACAAAGCTAGTCTGTTTTGACATAGTATCTGATAACTAGCTATGCAGGTTTGTTTGAGCACCAGTATTGTTTAAAAGATTATAAAATAACTATTTATTTTGTTTGTGACATGATTTTATAGCTAATACATTCAAATCTAAACAACATCCTTGTCACAGTGTGGTTTCATTACAATAGTCCCATATTTGTTACAGTGATCTTCCATCAACCCCTTGAGTTTAGATCTGCCTGTGAAATGTTCCATATAGGCACAGACTAAGAATTGTGTGTGGTATGTGCAGTACATTATAGCCTGTCCCGCATTTATGGATCAGAAGGATAGTGGCTGTCAGCCAATCATCATATCTCTTCTCTCCTCTGGTCACCTTGCGGTCAGGTCAAGCGTTGCTCTGGGGATCAGTGTCCTCTCTGTGCTCCCTGTGGAGTGTCGTTCTGCCAGCATGAAGAAGCCCACAGGACCGCTGGATTGAACATGATTACAGCCTCAACCCTATCTAATCTTCTCCCACAAAGCTGTTCTCACGACTCCGAGGAAAATAACTCAGTTCTCGCTGCATGACTTGTGGCTTTCTGTTGCTGCAATTTCCTTGACTATGCTCTATTATTGTTAACAGGGTTGTTTGCAAGGTTTTCCTTTAGATTACTGTGGCAGATCCAACCATCCCATGGGGAAAATCTAAATGGACCAATTCTACACACACAACACAATATCATGTCAACTTGATATAGTAAAGCTGAAGTCTTTCAATTGTATCTGAACGCACCATGATAATTCCTTATCTTTTGAACAATTTTGTGAAAAAAATAGATATTGCATGTAGAAAAATCCCACTTACCTCCAGATAGCCATCAGTTGGCTGTAAATCTAATAAATACAGAAGTGGAAGCAAATGTCGCCTGTAGACAGTTCACAGAGGGGCAAATGCTTATTTTATTGACTTTTTATACTTAAAAAAAAAAAAGTTTCCCTACTCATTCAAGAGTTTTTCTTAATTTTTACTATTTTCTACATTGTAGAATAATAGTGAAGACATGAAAACTATGAGATAACACATATGGAATCATGTAGTAACCCAAACAAATACATTTTATATTTGAGATTAGATACCCTTGGCCTTGATGACAGCAACTCTTGGCATTCTCTCAACCAGATTCATGAGGTAGTCACCTGGAATGCATTTCAATTAACATGTGTGCCTTCTTAAAAGTTAATTTGTGGAATTTCTTTCCTTCTTAATGCATTTCAGCCAATCAGTTGTGTTGTGACAAGGTAGAGGGGATATACAGAAGACAGCCCTATTTGGTAAAATACGAAGTCCATATTATGGCAAGAACAGCTCAAATAAGGAAAGAGAAACAACAGTCCATCATTACTTTAAGACATGAAGATCAGTCAATATGGAACATTTTAAGAACTTTTTAAGTTTCTTCAAGTGCAGTCGCAAAAACCATCAATCGCTATGATGAAACTGGCTCTCATGAGCACCGCCACAGGAATGGAAGACCCAGGGTTATCTCTGCTGCAGAGGATAAGTTCATTAGAGTTACCAGCCTCAGAAATTGCAGTCCAAATAAATGCTTCACAGAGTTCAAGTAACAGACACATCTCAACATCCACTGTTCAGAGGAAACTGTGTGAATCATGCCTTCATGGTCAAATTGCTGCAAAGAAACCACTACTAAAGGACACCATTAAGAAGAAGAGACTTGCTTGGACCAAGAGACACGAGCAATGGACATTAGACTGGTGGAAATCTGTCCTTTGGTCTAATGAGTCCAAATTTGAGATTTTTGGTTCCAACCTCCATGATCTCCACATGTGTGGTTCCCACCGTAAAGCATGGAGGAGGAGGTGTGATAGTGTGGGGGTGCTTTGCTGGTGACACTATCATTGATTTATTTAGAATTCAAGGCACACTTAACCAGCATGGCTACCACAGCATTCTGCAGCAGTACGCCAGCCCATCTGGTTTGCGCTTAGTGGGAGTATTATTATTTTTTCAACAGGACAATGACCCAACACCTCCAGGCTGTGTAAGGGCTATTTGACCAAGAAAGAGAGTGATGGAGTGCTGCCTCAGATGACCTGGCCTTCACAATCACCCGACCTCAACCCAATTGAGATGGTTTGGGATGAGTTGGACCTCAGAGGGAAGGAAAATCAGCCAACAACTGCTCAGCATATGTGGGATCTCCTTCAAGACTGTTGGAAAAGCAGAGAGAGAATGCCAAGAGTGTGCAAAGCTGTCATCAAGGCAAAGGGTGGCTACTTTGTTTAACATTTGTTTGGTTACTACTAATATTTTTTCATTAATATTCTACAATGTTGAAAATATTAAAAATAAAGAAAAACCCTTGAATGAGTAGGTGTGTCCAAACTATTGACTGGTACTATATATATATATATAGTCCCTCTGAGGTTCAACTCATCCCATACATATATGTATGTGTATATATGTATATGTGTCTATATGTGTGTGTATATATATATATATATATGTGTATGTACATACATACATACACATATAAACACATATACATATATACACATACATATATATATATATATATATATATTATATATATATATATATATATATACACACATACATATATGTATATATATATGTGTGTATATATGTATATATATGTGTGTGTGTGTATATATATATATATATATACACACACATATACACACATATACAGTGTACTCCGAAAGTATTCAGACCTCTTGACTTTTTCCACATTTTGTAACGTTACAGCCTTATTCTAAAATGGATTAAATCGTTTTTTTCCTCTCAGCAATCTATGCACAATACCCCATAATGACCAAGCAAATGTATTAAAAACAAAAAACGGAAATATCACATTTACATAAGTATACAGACCCTTTATTCAGTACTTTGTGGAAGCATTGTTGGTAGCCATAACAGCTTCGAGTCTTCTTGGGTATGACACTACAAGCTTGGCACACCTGTATTTGGGGAGTTTCTTCCATTCTTTTCTGCAGATCCTCTCAAAATCTGTCAGGCTGGATGGGGAGCGTCGCTGCACAGCTTTTTTCAGGTCTCTCCAGAAATGTTAGATCGGGTTCAAGTCCCGGCTCTGGCTGGGACACTCAAGGACATTCAGAGACTTGTCCAGAAGCCACTCCTGCGTTGTCTTGGTTGTGTGCTTAGGGTTGTTGTCCTGTTGGAAGGTGAACCTTCACCCCAGTCTGAGTTCCTGATCACTCTGGAGCAGGTTTTCATCAAGGATCTCTTTCTGTACTTTGCTTCGTTCATCTTTCCCTCGAATCTGACTTGTCTCTCAGTCCCTGCCGCTGAAAAACATCCCCACAGCATGATGCTGCCACCACCATGATTCACCTTAGGGATGGTGCCAGGTTTCCTCCAGATGTGACGCTTGGTATTCACGCCAAAGAGTTCAATCTGGGTTTCATCAGACCAGAGAATCTTGTTTCTCATGGTCTGAAAATCTTTAGATACTTTTTTTGCAAACTCCAAGCGGCCAGTCATGTGTCTTTTGCTGAGGAGTGGCTACCGTCTGGCCACTCTACCATAAAAGCCTGATTGGTGGAGTGCTGCAGAGATGGTTGTCCTTCAGGAAGGTTCTCCCATCTCCACAGAGGAACTCTGGAGCTCTGTCAGAGTGACCATCGGGTTCTTGGTCAACTTCCTGACCAAGGCCCTTTTCCCCAATTGCTCAGTTTGACCGGGCGGGCCAGCTCTCGGAAGAGTCTTGCTGGTTCCAAACCTCTTCCATTTAAGAATGATGGAGTCCACTGAGTTCTTGGGGACCTTCAATCCTGCAGAAATATTTTGGTACCCTTCCCCAGTGGCCAGACGGTGCCTCGACACAATCCTGTGTCGGAGCTCTTTGGACAATTCCTTCGACCACATGGCTTGGTATTTTTCTCTGACATGCACTGTCAACTGTGGGACCTAGTATAGACAGGTGTGTGCCTTTCCAAATCATGTATAATCAATTGAATTTACCACAGGTGGACTCCAATCAAGTTGTAGAAAGATCTCAATGATGATCAATGGAAACAGGATGCACCTGAGCTCAATTTCGAGTCTCATAGCAAAGGGTCTGAATACCTATATAAATAAGGTATTTCTGTTTTTATTTACATTTTTATTTGAAAACATTCCAAAAACCAGTTTTTGCTTTGTCATTATGGGGTACTGTGTGTAGATTGATGAGGAGTTTTATTTATTTATTTCATTTTAGAATAAAAAATATATATTTTCGTTCAATGTTTTCCCCTAACCCTACCCACCCCTCTACTAATTGGAGTAAACTAATGGACAACAACACTTAGGTTCTACTTCCAGTTTATACATACTATATACATATGGACACAATGCACCTTACAACAGTTATCTTTTGATTGTTTTTAATCCCATCCTTCAGCTACCATCAAGCCCTCCCATCCATCTCCGAACCATATATTTTTAACTGTGCTGTTTCACAAGAGTTCTGAACCCATATACAGTTTACGGACACAGCATAATTTATATTACCTTTCTTGTTGTTTTTTATCTCACTCTTCAGCTCCACACAACCTGTCCCATCTATCCCCCAAAACCATTCAATTTTTATTTATATTTTCCATATATTTTTCAACTGTGCTGTGATGTTTCTCAAAAGTTCTGAACCTTTCTATTCTCATAATTTCTACAGATTTGAAATTAAAGATAACATTTTTTGCTTAAAGTATTATTATATTATTGACTGACTATGAATTTTCAAATCACCCAGTAGTGCTATCTGCAGAGTTAGCTCCAGGTAAATGTTGCACTTCTTCAACCATTACTGGACCTGCGACCAAAAACAAGCTACAGCACATATGGACAGTACCAAAACAAATGATCTAATGATTCTAAAAATATATATTTTTTGCATTATTGGATAAAGAGTGTGTTCAAATTAGCAGTGGGCAGGATTCGAAACCAGGCTGCAGCAGTATTTGTGCACCGGAGGCTGCGGCATAGACCGCTAGACCACCCTAGGCCACGATCTAATGATTCTGTCTCGTCGCAGAAAAATCTGCAGAGCTGGGATGGTTGTATCCCCCATATATATATATGGGGGATACAACATTCTATTGGTTGCAAATAAAACAATTTAGAGTTTTAAATTCGCCGTTGTTTTGCGTATCAGTTCATAAACAATGTTCCATGAAATCGGTACATCGAAAATCTCTTCCCAGCTATTTAGCAATCTATATGGCACAGCTGTCCATTTTTTGGTCCTTAAAAGAAACAGGTATACTTTTTATTTATCACAATTTTCTTTAACCAATTTTGGTCTTTAATGCTTGCCCAACAGACAAGTTCCTTACTTTTTCCCCCTTCCAATGTCCTCTTCCATTTTTGCGGTAATGCTGCAATTCGTTGGTTGTAATTTTGGGAAGAGCAGACATTTCCATATATTTTCCTTAGCTGCATGTGTGACATACTGTAACTCCACCAGTCCTATTTATTAAATAATTTATAAAGATTATACAATTTTCAAAAAATGTTTTTTTTTAATCAATTAGTATGTTTGAGTTTAACCAACATATTTGTTGTATTATTTGTTCTGTCTTTTCTGGTGGATTAAACTGAAATTGCAACGAACTTTCTAAGGCTTGTTTAAAAACAGCAATATATTGGAGATGATATCCTTATCGAAACCCGAAAGTGAGAGGTTGTAATCTGAATAAATGGAAAAAAGCCATTCTTGAACATAGTTTGAGACATTCTTACTAATCTGCTAGAGAACCAGTTTGGATTTAAATATAACTTTTGTATGACTGACGACTTTAGTGAGACGTCTAATGCTTTAATATTTGTAACATTTCTGCCCTCCGAATTCATACTCATTATATAAATAAGCCTGTTTTATTTTGTCTGGCTTGCCATTCCAAGTGAAATTGAATATTTCTTGCTCATATAATTTTAAAAACAGGTTGCTAGAAGTAGGCAAGACCATAAGTAAATAGGTAAACTGGGATATGACTAAAGAGTTAATCAGGGTAATTTCTCCAGCAAATAGACATGTATTTTCCTTACCATGGTAGCAAAATTGTATCTATTTTTGCTGAGTTTCTATTAAAATGTATTGTAGTAAGATAATGTATTTCTTCGGGATACAGTTGAAGTCGGAGGTTTACATACACTTAGATTGGAGTCATTAAAACTTGTTGTTGTAGACCTCCACAAGTCTGGTTCATCCTTGGGAGCAATTTCAAAATGCCTGAAGATACCACGTTCATCTGTACAAACAATAGTACGCAAGTATAAACACCATAGGACCACGCAGCCATCATACCGCTCAGGAAGGAGATGCGTTCTGTCTCCTAGAGATGAATGTACTTTGGTGCAAAAAGTGCAAATCAATCCCAGAACAACAGCAAATGACCTTGTGAAGATGCTGGAGGAAACAAATACAAAAGTATCTATATCCACAATAAAATTAGTCCTATATCGACATAACCTGAAAGACCGCTCAACAAGGAAGAAGCCACTGCTCCAAAACAACCATAAAAAAGGCCAGACTACGGTTTGCAACTGCACATGGGGACAAAGATCGTACTTTTTGGAGAAATGTCCTCTGGTCTGATGAAACAAAAATAGAACTGTTTGGCCATAATGACCATTGTTATGTTTGGAGAGAAAAGGGGAGGCTTGCAAGCACGCGGGTGGCAGTAGCATTTTTGTGGGGGTACTTTGCTGCAGGATGGACTGGTGAACTTCACAAAATAGATGGCAACATGAGGAAGGAAAATTATGTGGATATATTGAAGCAACATCTCAAGACATTAGTCAGGAAGTTAAAGCTTGGTCTTAAATGGGTCTTCCAAATGCACAATGATCCCAAGCGCACTTCCAAAGTTGTGGCAAAATGGCTTAAGGACAACAAAGTTAAGGTGTTGAAGTGGCCATCACAAAGCCCTGGCCTCAATCATATAGAAAAATATTGTTTTGTGAATCATGGGTGACTCCATCATTTGTCACAAGTTTCAGTAAATTATTTTTTGTAGCATTTTAAGTTGAATATTAGAAAATAAGAATTGCTGAGGTTTTTCCTCATGTTCCGTCCAGTTCGCTTTATTTAAAAAATATATATATTACACTTGATCTTTCTTGAATAAGGTCCTCCATTTCTTTTTGTTTTTCCTCTAACTTATCCTGTGCCTCTATGGCGCAGTTTTTATTTCTATCTGTACTATTAGTCCTTCCATTTCCTTTGTTAATATGGACTCTAAATTGCTTTTGTTTTAGAGATGAGTACTGAATTGCATGGCCACTAAATGCACATTTAAGTGTTCAGACATAGTGTTTTCCTTTATTGCCCAAAAGCACAATTTTTGTCTCATCTGACCAGAGTACTTTCTTCCATATGTTGGGGAGTCTCCCACATGCCTTTTGGCAAACACCAAACGTGTTTGCTTATTTTTTTCATTTGGCAATGGCTTTTTTCTGGCCACTATGCCCTAAAGCCCAGCTCTATGGAGTGTACGGCTTAAAGTGGTCCTATGGACAGATACTCCAATCTCCGCTGTAGAGCTTTGCAGCTCCTTTAGGGTTATCTTAGGTCTCTTTGTTGCCTCTCTAATTAATGCCTTCCTTGCCTGGTCCGTGAGTTTTGGTGGGTGGCCCTCTCTTGGCAGGTTTGTTGTGGTGCCATATTCTTTCATTTTTTTAATAATGGATTTAATGGTGCTCCGTGGGATGTTCAAAGATTCTGATCTGAGCTCCTTGGTCTTCATGGTGCTGCTTGCTTGGTGGTGTTGCAGACTCTGGGGCCTTTCAGAACAGGTGTATATATACTGAGATCATGTGACAGATCATGTGACACCTAAATAAAGTCCACCTGTGTGCAATCTAACTAATTATGTGACTTCTGAAGGTAATTGGTTGCACCAGATCTTATTTAGTGAATACAAATGCACTCACCACTTTTCCGGTTTTTTTTAATGTAAAAAAAAAAAAAAAAAACGACTTATTTTTCATTTCACTTCACCAATTTTGACTATTATGTGTATGTCCATTACATGAAATCCAAATAAAAATCCATTTAAATTACAGGTTGTAATGAAACAAAATAGGAAAAACACCAAGGGGGATGAATACTTTTGCAAGGCACTGTATGTTGTGTCGGAAAAAGTCCTTTATAAATGATTATGCCCTAGTTAAAAACAAGTTAAAAACAAGCCAATAGGCTTTGATGAATTTTACCATGATGATAGATTGATAGTTTGTAGTGTGATTTACTTTACAGTTCACTCAGGTATTTAAAACCATATTATAATCTCCCACCAGTGTCTTGTGTTGCTTGTCAGGGTTGATATATTATTATATATATTTTATTTTTATACATTTTTTTACCTCTTTTTCTCCCCAATTGTAGTTACAGTCTTGTCTCATCGCTGCAACTCCCGTACGGACTAGGGAGAGGCGAAGGTCAAAAGCCGTGCATCCTCCTAAACACAACCCAACCAAGCCACACTGCTTCTTGACACAATGCCCACTTAACCCGGAATCCAGCTGCACCAATGTGTCGGAGGAAACACCGTACACCTGGCAACCGTGTCAGTGTGCACTGCGCCTGGCCCTCCATAGGAGTCGGTAGTGCGCGATGGGACAAGGACATCCCTGCCAGCCAAACCCTCCCCAAACTCGAATCCAGAATCTCTAGTGGCACAGCCTTAGATCACTGCGCCACTCGGGAGGCCCTTATATATTTTCAAAGAATAGATTAATAATATAGATTAATTAATAAGACATATCTGTTTATAGTCCAATAACATACTTAAAATCACCCATCTACCTTGCAGATCTTTTTGGACAATGTGCACATTTGGATTAAAATGACTGTTAATTAATATCACCACACCTTTCGAGTTTCTTGTCCCATGGGAGAAGTATATTTGGCCCCCCCAGTCCTTTTTCCACACAACTTCATCTAAAATTGTTGAATGAGTTTCCTGCAAACAATAGATATTATATTCCTTCTCTTTTAGCCAGGTAAATACTGATTGTCTTTTCTTATTAACTGCTCAGCCATTACAATTATAGCTGGCTATACTTATTTCACCATTTCCCATAATGAGATACAAGTTTCAAATCTATTTATCATAATATATGTTTGTAAACTTATCCTTAAAAAGTGCAATAGTAATTGAGTGTCCATATTGCTTTATCATGATATTTTGCATTGCTGCTAAGTAAACCTCCAATTATCCTCCGCTATTATCCTCCGCCCAGTGACCGGCAGACCACCTCTGTCCCTCCGGGTTCCAAGGCCCCTGAATGACCAGGACCTATCCACCCACAGAACAGAAGCAGATCAACTGCCAACGTATAGTTAGTAGTATATAATATATAGTTATCAAACATAAATATATAAAAAATCTTGTGTATCTTAATTTCCACAATTCACAAATAATATGCGTAATAATGTAGGCAGTTCATATGAAGGATTGTTACCTATACCCAGTACTGTTACCTATACCCAGTACTGTTACCTATACCCAGTACTGTTACCTATACCCAGTACTGTTACCTATACCCAGTACTGTTACCTATAACCAGTACTGTTACCTATACCCATCACTGTTACCTATACCCAGTACTGTTACCTATAACCAGTACTGTTACCTATAACCAGTACTGTTACCTATACCCAGTACTGTTACCTATACCCAGCACTGTTACCTATACCCAGTACTGTTACCTATACCCAGTACTGTTACCTATAACCAGTACTGTTACCTATACCCAGGATTGTTACCTATAACCAGTACTGTTACCTATACCCAGGATTGTTACCTATAACCAGTACTGTTACCTATAACCAGGATTGTTACCTATACCCAGTACTGTTACCTATAACCAGTACTGTTACCTATACCCAGTACTGTTACCTATACCCAGTACTGTTACCTATACCCAGTACTGTTACCTATAACCAGTACTGCCATTACAAAGAGTACATTTTTGGAAATAAATTATTGTCCCATAATATAATATATAATAATATATCCCTATATTGTCCCAAACATCATAATCCCATAGCAACATATGTGGGACACACACACACACACACACACACACACACACACACACACACACACACACACACACACGACCCCTCTCCCCCACAAACAACCACAAGCTCAGATGTTCAACAGTTGTTCCATCCCCGAGCCCAACTCAAGAAAAGATTTGATGTATGAATGCAGTTGCAGCTGTTTGAGAAGGCATGCAAAATTGAGCAACAAAAAAAAGGGCAAAAATTGGGAAATTTGATTAAACAATGTCAAGTCCTAACTGACGGAGATCAGGTACACCCCCTTCCCCTGAAACACACAAGCTGGTCCCCCGTTGTGGCCATTTCCCCAAGCATCTCTGTGCAGTCAGACCTTTGATCATTCTGTGCCACCAGCGCCACAGTAGTTAGCCCCCTCTCTGATTGTCCGAGTGTGACCCCCATGTGTTACTGCAGCTAGTGTTGCCAGCACTGCCACTAACTGGGTGGGGGGACCCCACCGGCTAGGTGCAAGGTCATCAAGGTTCTCATTAGCAGCTCTGAGAAATTCCCTGTATATTATGCTCACCCATTAGGGGGCTTTGGCTTTGAAGGACCAACCCTGCCAGGCAGGCTCAGAATCTTGAGGGGGCATATGTTTTACAGATGGGTCTTGAGGGTCAGATCTAGTGTGCCCAGGGAGCTAGGTGAAGCTAAGGCCATGTCCTCTCGAAACAGCTAAGCTTTTTATAGTTAAATAGCACAAGAATGTTATAACTGGTAAATAGAATTGTAGTAACCCAGGTGAGTTGCACATGTGACCCGCAGATCAGTCTAACCACTTACGTTGCCTGTCTAGCCAGACAGTTTCTAAATGGCCCAATCGTCTGGTTGTGTAATTACCCTTCCATTTCTCTGAAGAGCTCCTTTCTTCCAGGGTGATTTCTGACTACTGATACTTTGTTGACTCTGACTGCACCTACCACGTCAGCGCCATGTCTAGGGAAGAACAGACAACAGACACTGTCATACATCCACCCTGCCACTGAAAGATGTGGGGGAATTAATTCATTCCAGATAATTGTTGTGAGTGTGCCCTGTCTCCCCATCATTGTGAGTCTCCTGTAGGAGAGGAGGGGAGGCAGGGCTGCTGCAGGCCGATAAAAGTGTCTGTGCCAAGGACCCCTGGCATCAAACAGGAGCATGATTACGGTCGAGATTAATGGGGAAGGCTGAATGTTTCCACAGCTCTAGGTAGCCATTTTAAAACCCAATAATGTTGACTCTGCCTTTTGTTTTTGTTGTTGTTTGTTCTCCATGTGCCATTCTCCAGTCTGAGGTAGTCTAAAAACAGTCTGGTCAACAGGCAGAGATAACTGGAGAGAAATAGGCCACGCATACTCATCTACATGTATGAAAGTTTAGTAGTGTATGTTACTAATATCTATACCTTCATTTAGAATGTTTAGTATCTGACTGCTGCTATGGCTTCCCCCTTATCATTGTGTGGCTGCCAGTGCCTCCCTCCCGCCCTCTCTTCCTCCATTTCCAGCGTCCCCAGGAACGTGTTTGGTTTACCTCACAGGAAGGTTTCTACAGGAAAACTCTGGGAGGAATGTGTGGGGCTTTCATTTACCCAGAGAGGGGGAAGAACAAATACTCTCTCTCTGCCTCTACCTTCTCCTCAGTGGTGAAGTGAACAGCCCACAGACTTCCCCATCAGGCCTACACAGGGCCCTGTAAAGACTGTCACTGAGCTTGTAAATGTTAAACATGCACTCGTAGAGAATAAATTGCTGTCTAGAACCTAAAAGCATTCTTTCGGGGTCCCTATAGGAGAACCCTTTGAAGAACCATTTTTGGTTCCAAGTAGAACTTTTTCCACAGAAGGTTCTATATGGAACCCTAAAGGGTTCTTACCTGTAACCAAAAACGGTTCAACCTGTGACTAAAAAGGGCTCTCTTATGGGGACAGCCAAATAACCTTTTTGAAGTCCCTTTTACTGTATCTAAGAGTGTGGCTTGTCAATTCAATCTAACAAGGGAAGGGAAACCTCACATTCATGGAATAATGTCAGGAAAATGTATATCATGGAGTAGGAGCGAGAGGGATGTGTTTTGAAATCCTTGTAGATCTCATCTCTTCTCTACATATATGATTACTTTAGATCATATTCTGTAGAGCACCGAGTTCATTCATACAATATCTCCAGAGAAAGTGTGTATATTTCTTCACAACACACATCACGATAGCACCAGATGCTGAGTAATCTTTTCCGGATGTTAAAAAAATATTTATCTGTTTTGCTTATTGAAACTTCATATTTGACATTTTTGTGCTCAGAAGAAGTCATATATCATCAGATCAACCGTTAATTCCATGCCAGATCATTCCAAAAGCAGTGTCAATGGATAGTTGAGTGAATCTGCTCTTAATTTTTCATAATAGATTCCATTGGGAACTCAAACCGAACAAACAAATAACAACATGATAGTGAATAACAGTGCACTGGTATTTTCAACTGCAGCAATGCCCATCGAGCAAACCCTGTTTTAGATTCTGCCTGTGCCACAATATTTGATTATGTCTAAATTCTAAGAAAACTAAATGAATGTAGCCACTACAGGTTATGAGCAGGTTCAATATCTCTCCAGAAGTTGTCTTTCTCTGATCCACCTGTTGTTATGCAAGGATCTGAGCCATGTTATCGAGAATACGTCTGTTTACATCCTGAGAGGTTATCACTGGGGTCATGTTATCATACCTGACCCGTTACCCCAGACCAGACAGACACACATCCGCTGAGAGCAGACCTGACGCATCAACCGCCTATCAACACATGACATCGACAACATCAGTTAGCATGAATTTATGGTGAAAAGATCATTTTCACCATAAAAATGCACCTTTATAATAAAAGCATGGTGTATTCCGCTAATGGAACATGCTAGTGGTTGTATTCATTTGGGATCTATCGCGTCCCACAACTGTCCCAGACTATGTTTGGAATATTTATTTCTTGCACAGAATAGAATAGATAGACTTTTGTACTATGCGAGAATGTAGATTGACATATGCTAGTGCTTTTGCTGTTTGTTTGGCCTACTCATCTTGTTGGCTGACAAAAAGTAAATGTGGAGCGTTCTCCCAATATCTTCAATATGCACCTTGGAATTCGATGAGGATGTGCGCAGTTGTGTCCCCGGATGTGTCCGTCTTAACTTGTAGCCTGTGAGAAAGACCCGATCACGTGACGGAGAGCCACGTGAGTGAGAGAGGCTTCGGGTTTTGCAGTGCCTCAGGGAGAAGGACACTACGCAGCACTCCGGGCCGCAAAGGCATGGATTTTTTTTAGGGTGCATTACGGCCACAAAGGGGATGCCGTCGTGAATTTCGAGGCATCATCAAGTGCTTGTCAAATTGTGAATGAGAGACTATTGTGTGCCTGCGCAAAAACCTAAGCAGAGGTCATGCCATTCAAGCAACTATTTTCAAATCATCATTACAAGTCTCCTCATGCAGCCTTACAATGTATTAAAAAAGTAAACATATAGCCCAACGTTTGTAGAACAACTAAATGAAGCATATAGGAATACCTATTTCTTTGCTAACCGCTCAACACAGAATAGTGTGCGAACTCCCTCAAATCAATTGAAGAAAATATGTATATTTTATTCAGCTTTGTTCAATTGTATTCTTCATACTATAAAATAATGCCACAGAATTATAAGCACAGTTTGTCTACTAAATGAACTAGTGTAGCCCACAGCCATAACCACATCAGGACCTAACATAAGGACAACACAGAGTATGCTATTATTTTCTTCTGAAATAGAAAACATTTGCTTCGTATCATTCTTCTTTAGGCCTGTGTAAAATAAATAATGAATTTATTGTGAAGGTGTAGGCTATATTACATGATGTATTAGACTTTTTAAAATGGCTTGTAGGCTGTGTGTGGAAGCCTGGACATGCTAAATGTGTTTATGTTCATTAACGGCCAATTACGAGTTATTCTCTTGACAATCGCCCGCTGACAGAATTTTGTGACCGCCACATCTATGCATTTGATGATGCTAGTAATATCCTTTTCTGTGAAGTACGTCTCTACGCAAAAGTCTGAGGGACAACAAGCATCAAGGATGCCGGAGGGTCGAAATGTTGTTATAAATAAAATCACCTGGGAGCATGAGCAGCAGTGTGCAGCGTTTTCCTTCATGTTTTCCATGAGTTGCGGAAAGCACCTGGTACTATGCTCTTCAGCTTTTGTACAAGCATCAATACCACATGTACTGTAAATAGGATAGTATAAAATATATATTTAGGATGACTCTGCTTTCTTATATAAGATTATGTAAATGCTATGGTCTGTCAATCTGATGTAATACAATACAGAGATATCTACATTTGTGAGAGGCAGACGTAGCAAGAATGGTGGGAAGCCTGAACTCTTCTGGTCAAACTTGTCAGGTCAGTTATGATTACAGTGAAGCTGTGGCTCAGTTGGTAGAGCATGGTGTTTGCAACGCCAGCATGGTGTGTGCAACGCCAGGGTTGTGGGTTCGATTCCCACGGGAGGCCAGTACAAAAAACAACAACAACAATAAAATTTAAATTAAAAACATTAAAAAATATAAAAAAATGTATGAAATGTATGCACTCACTACTGTAAGTCGCTCTGGATATGAGCGTCTGCTAAATGACTAAAATGTAAACAATGTAAATGTAAGTTTGTCAACAATAGAAATGTGAATGTTGGCAGGGATGAGGCACCGTGGCTGGACCACCGTGGCTTCCCAGATTATGTGGCACAGTTCCAGAAGTCAAGAAAGGGAAACCATATAATTTCAATATTTGAGTGTGAAAAATGTTTTGAAACGTTGTTTCCCTCTTTGACTTCTGGCAGCAAGCATGACTAGAATATCAACCTCTTCCCAGCACATATGCACCAAACCACATATTGGATATTCTGAGTAAACCACATTGTGAAAACTTGGCAACTGTGCAGAGAAGAACAGTCAGTAAGTGTAAATTGAGAATGATTAAAAAGCCATAACTGTTATGTCTTACAGCAAATTCATCTGGTACATAGGACTTGACATGACAAATATTAGGGTTATGATTAATAGAATTAGCTACTTTTCATTCCCTTTATTGGTGAGACACAACTCGTCAATGCTGTTGAGACATAGAGACAGCTTCATGAAAATATATTATTGTCAGGAGTTGTGGAAAAACAAACAACAGGGTCTGGAAAATGTTTTGGAATACAGCCAGACCAGCCACATTCATCAGAGTGAACACTAAGGAACAGTGTTGGTTTGGATGTAGCCATAGTGATTTTCTAGCTCTGTGTCCCTATTAAATTAATAGAGACATGTACAAATGAATCAGAAACAAATCACGTCTGGATTCCCTCTGCATTGATAGAACTAGATAAGATATAACCTAGAGGATCATTTGGAATATTTTATGCAAATATCTATAAAGATGATGGCAGCGCAGTCATGATCTAATTCAAAGTAAAGCTGAGAACTACATCGTATTAGCTCAAACCACTTTATAATCCCCCCCCACACATTCTTGAATTGAAGACCCCAAATATGTTCAACACGAGAACCTTTCCAAGCAATGTCTCTATCATAACAAATTCGGGCCGAGGGAATTTCTTTCGCGATGTTTCAATTATTTTCTTGATGCTGGAAAATAACAATTGAGAGCTCTGACTGCTTCCAAAATATAACTGGCCCTGTTCGCCTGCCCAGGTCAAGATCAATGCTTTGTTTTGCCGCCAAGCTGCATCTCTCCAAATCTATCTATCTATCTATCTATCTATCTATGGGCATAGTCCTGATCCACTGGCATTGGGGATTCAAGATGAACAACAAATGTAAAAAGCTCTATAGAAATAAATATAAAGATACAGTAAAACAACAAAATTGTTCCATTGCTTCACAAACGCAAAACAATAGCTCACACAGCAACATTTACCACAACGCAATATATTCAGTTCCCCTATTGGTGGGAAAAGAAGACTAAGTGAAGTAAAGCAACAATGAAGAGCAGATTAACATTTAGCTGCTTACAAATGTTGGCATTAACTTGGATGAACAAATAATGTCAGTGTTTGTAGTCCCTTTTCAATCAGTACTGTACTAAACATTGTGCTGTGAGTTGCTCTATTGTGAAATGATTCAATGTGGAATGTTTATGAAACTATGAACTGGATTCAATCCGTATCGCAGAAGATAAACGTTATAGCGCAAGTAAAATGTAAAGGAAATTTCCGATTGCGCCAACATATGCTGTGTTTACCATGAACGCCGTCTCCGTGAATGCCGAAACATTGCCTTGAAATTTCATTCGCGCTATAGCGCGGATCTTCCGCGATACGGACTGAATCTAGGCCTACCTTACCATATCCAGGTTTAATGGTTGGGGTTTGGTAACCTCTATCCATAGAACAGTCAGAGAAATTACACTTGACACACAGATCACCCACAGAGGTTGTCCTCAGTCAAAGTTAACAAAATGAAGTAGAAATTAATGGACCAATTCTACACATTCCTTTCTGCATGTGTTATTCAGTAGTAGAGCATCTGAAGCTTAATATTTAAAAAATATACATGAAAAATCATTTCATCATAGTGTTGATGATGATGTTGATAGGCTGACCAAGATAAAGTAAGCAATTTATGCAAAACATCCTCATGTAAGGCACTGTAAAGGAGAATAATATTGCTTTCCAGCTAAAAGCACACACAAGATTCACAAACAGACGACTACAAATTACAACTCCACCTAAACCCGTTCCATTTTCAACACACATTGACAATGCTACAGCTTTTAAAAACTCCCTCATGTTAGTCTTTGGGTCTGAAATATAGGCCTATGCCTGAACATTTAGTCCAGATTTGATGTTTTTCGTTCATTCTACAGACTGCATAATGAGAACGGAACAGCTAAAATGGATGATATTTCTGTACAGGAAAGGATAACCCTGCTGAGAACCCTAGGCATGTGCAACACAAACTGAGAAGCAATTATACGGGGGCCTATTAGATATACCATCAATAATAACACAACACATAGCCAGTTGAAGATTAGCATCACAGTATGTACATTGCAAACTCCATTCTCTGCTTCTCCCGTTTCTTTTCTATAGAACTATACATTTCAACATTTCTCTTTTCAGTACTGACTGGACCAGCAGATTGAGTCAAATTTTGTACAGTATACACATATTCATACTACTAGCTACCGTCCTGCTGCTCTGGAGGCTACAACCCTGGGGTGACATTGTGGACTGGGGAGATCACCCAGGGTTAGGGGCTAGCAGCAGCAGGAGGAGGAAGAGGAAGAGAAGTGCTGGGTGGTCTAGAACTTGGTGCTGTGGCTGAAGGTGTCCGACATGATAATGTTCTTGTAGAAGTTGTCGGAGCGCACCGAGCAGTAACCTTTGACCTTGTCAATGACCTGGTGCACGGGAATGATGGAGGAGGAGTCCTCACCCTCTGAGGAGACAGTTTTAGCATTGGTCTGGTTGGAGTAACCTTTACCTGTTCAATATGAAGGAGAGACAAGGTCATGGTTCAGAAAGAACACAATGATCTTTGTGCAGCGCACATTTTTTTGTTTTTCTTAAACTCACAATGACACAAAACGAATGGCTCCAGACACTTGAAAAATATGCAAAGTGAAAAACACATCACTAAGCACATACACAAAGTAGATATAAATCGATATATGATTGTAGGTTGAATATGTGGCACTCATTTTAAACAATTCTAATGCATAGGCTTTGCCAAGATGATTTGCCTGTGTTTTCTGTGTAAAACAGCTTGTATCTTAATCTTGAAAAATGTTTGAGGTTTAGGTTTATGTCTAGTTACTGTTTAAATTGAGTCCCAATATTTTCTGAGCAACAGTTCACATGCATCTGTGCATTCTTGTGGAAACCATTCCTATACACGCATGCACTTTCAAACAACCTTCAAATTCTACCACAACGGACAACTATGCATAACTCTGTGTATCTTGCCAAAATGTTTGAACCGTTTTCATCTGTTTTTGTCTTATTCTTGTATTGTTTGCCAAGTGATAAAATATTTTGGTTGGTCTTTTCCATTTGATAATGTCAAGGCAAAAACATCCATCAAAACTCAATTATTTGAGTGGGTCAACTCAGGAATAACATAGGCTTTTAAATGCAAAGACTTTGGCATCTTCAGTGACAGAACTTCTGGCTGCCTCTTCACCCGACTGTCAACCCACCATGTATGGGAAAAAGCGTGACTAACAATTTTGACTTATCGAGAGTAGAAACATACAGTGCATTCGGAAAGTATTCAGACCCCTTGACTTTTTCCACATTTTGTTACGTTACAGTCTTATTCTAAAATGGATTAAATTGTTTTTTCCCCTCATTAATCTACACAAAAAACAGGTTTTTAGATTTTTTAGCAAATGTATAAAATAAACTGAAATATCACATTAACATAAGTATTCAGACCCGAGTCTTCTTGGGTATGATGCTACAAGCTTGGCACACCTGTATTTTGGAGGTTTCTCCCATTATTCTCTGCCGATCCTCTCAAGCTCTGTCAGGTTGGATGGGGAGCGTGGCTACACAGATTTTTTCAGGTCTCTCCAGAGATGTTCGATCGGGTTCAAGTTCGGGCTCTGACTGGGCCACTCAAGGACATTCAGAGACTTGTCCCGAAGCAACTCCTGCGTTGTCTTGGCTGTGTGCTTAGGGTCATTGTCCTGTTGGAAGGTGAACCTTCGCCTCAGCCTGAGGTCCTAAGCGCTCTGGAGCAGGTTTGCATCAAGGATCTCTCTGTACTTTGCTCCGTCCATCTTTCCCTTGATCCTGACTAGTCCCCAGTCCATGCCGCTGAAAAACATCCCCACAGCATCCCCACATGCTGCTACCACCATGATTCACTGTAGGCCTGATGCCAGGTTTCCTCCAGACGTGTGGAAAAAGGGAAGGAGTCTGAATACTTTCTGAATGCACTGTACGACTATATATGTCTGCTTTCAGTTCGAGAGACAAACAGCTATAATCACTATCACATATTATTGGTATTCAGGCCAAAGTGTTCGATATTGGTTTCAGAGAATCTTGTTTCTCATGGTCTGAGAGTCTTTACGTGCCTTCTGGAAAAATCCAAGCGGGCAGTCATGTGCCTTTTACTGGAGGAGTGGCTTCCGTCTGGCCACTCTACCATAAAGGCCTGATTGGTGGAGTGCCACAGAGATGGTTGTCCTTCTGGGAGACTCTCCCATCTCCACAGAGGAACTCTGGAGCTCTGTCAGAGTGACCATCAGGTTCTTGGTCACCTCCCTGACCAAGGCCCTTCTCCCCCGATTGCTCAGGTTTGGTCAGGCGGTCAGCTCTAGGAAGAGTCTTGCTGGTTCCAAACTTCTTCCATTTAAGAATGATGGAGGCCAAAGTGTTCTTGGGGATTTTCAATGCTGCAGAAATGTTTAGCTGCCCTTCCCCAGATCTGTGCCTCGACACAATCCTGTCTCTGAGCTCTACGGACAATTCCTTCGAGCTCATGGCTTGGGTTTAGCTCTGACATGCACTGTCAACTGTGGGACCTTATATAGACAGGTGTGAGCCTTTCCAAATCATGTCCAATCAATTTAATTTACCACAGGTGGACTCCAATCAAGTTGTAGAATGATTAATGGAAACAGGATGCACCTGAGCTCAATTTCGAGTCTCATAGCAAAGGGTCTGAATACTTGTGTAAATAAGGTATTTCTGTTTTTTAATACATTTGCAAAAATTACAAAAAAACGGTTTTAGCTTTGTCATTATGGGGTATTGTATGTAGATTAATGAGGACATTTTTTTATTTAATACATTTTAGAATAAGGCTGTAACATAACACAATGTGGAAAAAGGGAAGGGGTCTGAATACTTTCTGATGTACAGTATGGCTATATATGTCTGCTTTCAGTTCAAGAGATAAACAGCTATAATCACTATCACATATTAATTATTCATTAAATGTCATCCTCACTTTGATCCTACAAAACTGTTTCTTCCACCAAAACAATAATCAACATGTCTCATAGAGTCATTACTGCTCACTACATTACACGTGTCCATGGTAAAGTAATATAAGGTCATCGTTAAAGTCCCAGTGCAGACAAAATTCAGTTTCCTGTGTTTTGTATCATATTGTACATCACTGTTAAAGTGTAAACAATTTTATTCTTGTTATTTCCTGATAGTTGCTGGTTGAAAATACAATCTACATGAGACCTTCTAATCAGTCTGTTTGTATGGGCGGTAGTTTCGGCTTGCCTGGTGACATCACCAGGTGGTAAATTGTTTAATATTTTGTATTTTTTTACCTCTCATTTACAATGACAGCCTACCCCAGCCAAATCCTAACCCGGGCAACGCTGGGCCAACTGTGCGCCGCCCTATGCTGTGATACAGCCTGGAATTGAACCAGGGTCTGTAGTGACGCCTCTAGCACTGAGATGCAGTGCCTTAGACCGCTGCGCCACTCGGGAGCCCACTAATAGACCAATAACAAAGAGAGTTCCAAACCTATCTGCCAACAACAGCTCGGTTTAAGTTTTCCCTCCTCACTCAGACCACTCCCAGACAGTCCTAGCAAAATTCTAGCTTGAGAAATAGTTTTTGCTAAAAAGCTATTTTTGTCTATTTTTATGGAAAACTATTACAGTAAGGTACTTAAAAAAAAATGTTTTATTTAACCTTTATTTAACTAAGCAAATCAGTTAAGAACAAATTGGTATTTACATTGACAGCCTACCTGGGCAGAACAACAGATTTTTACCTTGTCAGCTTGGGGATTCACTCCAGAAACCTTTCGGTTACTTGCCCAACGCTCTAACCACTAGGTTACCTGCTGCCCCACTTAATTGTTACCTAGAAATGATATGATATTGTGATTTAAAAAAATGACTGCATTGGGCCTTTAAAATGTGTACACAATAAATCAATATGTATATTCTGCTAAATCCATGAGCTGATATGTCAAGTAGGGTATGGAGGCCACCTTTTGTTGGCAGTGTGCTTCATGCATGATAGCCTTCGTTTCTCAGGATGTGACACCCACTGCTTTATACGCTGTCAGACTAAATTAGTCCATTAGCTGGGGGATGCCATTACTTGTTGGATCAGTCCAATATGACAACATCATATGACAATTACAGATTATCTCTCTAAGGCACACATCTGGAAGCAATAGGAGAATGCACTGCACACCTAACATGAATGCTCAATGATTTTCTCTTGAAGCTGTGGCCCACCTCAACGAGGCAAATAATAGGGAGAGTATCTATGCATGTGGATGCTGACAAATGATCTTTTACATTATCTGAGATCTCTGTGAAATGAAGACCCTAATGATAAGAACATGTTGTAACACGTTGCTGCATGTCTTGGTGTCTATACTGCACCTTCATCATTACCATTTTAAACCAGATTTTAAACATGCGCTTAATATTGAAGGTCACAACAAAAATCCTCAGGTAGCCAAGGTACTTCACCATCGAATCATCACAAGGTCTGTGTATAAGCAGGTAATAACGCACAAACATCATGCTTGAATTGTGCATTTGGTTGTACAGTGCGTGACGGTGATCTTCATTCCATTCCGTTGGTCAGGGATGCACACACACACACACACACACACCCACACACACACACACACACACACACACACACACACACACACACACACACACACACACACACACACACACACACACACACACACACACACACACACACACACACGTCTACAATTTCCCATGTGACAGTGGAATGCTACAAATGCAAGCTGTGTGTTTACTGTGGTATCATTGCTGCTAGCAGAAAACAGAGGCATCCTAGGGGAGCAGAATTAGTGTGGTATGAGAGAGAGACATCCAGAACCGCTGAGAAGGCAAAGGAGCTCACCTGCCAAACTCTCTCATTGGTCAAATCAGTCACATGTAACTACATCTGTATTCATATCGAACCAAATTAAACATCAATGTTGTTATAGCATGTTATGTCTGATTAAAATCTTGAGATGTTTTTCAATGACTTTAGAGAGAACAATGGCAGAATAGAGCTCCTTGTGTTATAGAGTCTTCATGTCACCATTCAATCTGGATTCAATCTAACTATCAAAGGTAGCATTTTGCATTGAAACCAAATGCACAAATGTCAATTTTTATCCTCCACATGTTGTGTTAAATCCAAGATGTCACACAATATTTATATTTCAAACTATTAAATGCTGCATTGTTCTGTTAAGGATAAGTGTTAAGTGTTAAGGATAAGTGCAACCAACAGCTGTTAGGTTGAATCCAGGCCTTCATGTTCTAAAGGTGAAAGGCCAATAACACAACATTACATCACACTGTAAGAAAGCATGGAGTCAGGCTGGCTTTGATGCAGTTCAGTTTACCTCAGGAGGTTCTCCTTCGTGCTATTGGTGGGCTACATCTACACACCACAAACATAAATACATACAGGAGATCAGCCACTATGTAGCCCAGGAATGACATATTGTAAACAGAAAAGCAAGAAAATAAATGTTTCACACATTCCGGCTAATAAAAATAGAGGAAAAAGGAAGTGTGCAGAGTTAAGTAAAGTATCCTTCTTTTCATAACTACAAAATGTAAACTTTTGTATAAATTAAATGTGGGTCAATGAAAAAGACCAACTGAAAGTAGACAAACGTTGTGTGTGGCTCAATATTAGACCCTCCCATCATGTCTTACCTGCATTCCTGCTGCGCTTTGCAAAGGGGTTTAGAGTTGCTTTAGCCTTGGAAGTCCAGTTTGCTGTACTGGAGCCAAAAGAACTGGAGGACAGGGACTTCCTCACGGTGTCTGAGCTGGCCTTTTTGGTGTTGTTAGTGGCTGTCTTGCTGCATTCTGCCATTCAACAAGACACATTTCACAAATGCTTATTTGGGGGAAAAAATCATATAAAGAGTGAAGTAACTTTTTATTAGGGCAGGGTTTTATGGAGTTTCTGTGTATTTGATTGCCTATAAATCTAAGACTTCTCAGGTTTTATAACCACTGTTCTTTGTTACTTTGGAAATCTGGAGTCTAACTAGCTGCACAGAAGTTTCACAGGACTTTCATTTCAATAGGAATTCTATTAACATTGGACAATATTAAATCAAATATTATTACCTTATCATCTTTATCACATAATCACATCTGACTTTTATTAGCAATGTACAAGTACAGTAATTTCCCTCCTCTCATCTAAAGCCTGATATGATGGTAGTATGATAACAGTTCTGAATATCAGGCCAGATATTTTTCCTGAGAGTAAGAAGAGTCTATTTCTAGTCTGTTTCCTGTCAGATCTTTACCTGAGTTGTCTGACAGGCGGAATCTGCCAAAACACAAGTATCTCCTCCACTGTTTCTGGACATTCTCCTTCAGTGCACAGTGGAATATGAAGATGAATAAACCTGTTGGCCAGAGAAGGACAATAAAGGAAAAAGCTGTTAAATAACAACGAAGATGACAGAGATGACAAACAAAAGAGAGCTTGGGTTGGTTCGGCTTTCAGCTACCAGATGTTGTACTAAGGAGCCCTCTGATGGAAGAAATAGTACATGACATGGCAGTGAAGAAACTACTTATAATTCTTAACATTTAATATAATACAGACCTGCTTTGTAAAATATTTATTAAAAAAATACACACACAAAAATACACCTTTGAGCCAAACATTCACATATCCTTAATTAGTCACCAACACTACTGTGTATTATCTTTAGGGTGCACAGCGCACCATAGGGAGGCCCTGTACCCTGCAGTGAGTTGAAGATGGAGAAGAGGTACATGAAGGCCAGGTTGACGGGTCCCCAGGCGAAGAAGGCGAAGCCCCAGGTCATGCCCAGGAGGAAGGTGAGACTGATGACGCTCCTCAGGTTCCTCAGCACTTCCTCACGCAGTGTGCGGTTGCTGCGCTTCCCGTTACGACCGCAGATCTGGATCATAACCACGATGAACATGGCGACGTTCAGGAGGAAGAGGACAGAGAAGTAGCCCACACACGTCACATAGAACACCACCTGGCTCCGGATCCAACAGCTGGGAGGGGATTAGTAATATTGGATGCAATAGGTTAACTGAAATGTTTTAGCTGGAAGGCTGGATCTATATAACATACTGTATACATACATTAGTCCTGGTCCTATGACTGCCATACGGGAAAACATACACTTGGATTTCTCGACTCTAAGGCTCCATCTACATACCTTATATTATGTTTTCTATCGTATCTCTTGAACTTGATGCAGGACTTACAATTCAGAAGAGCCTTGTCCAGTCTCCCCCTTTCCATACTGCATTTTCCCATAGGAGTTTCTGTCAAAAGCTACCACTATGGCCACTATCACAGCAGGCAGACCTGGAAGTGAGACATGGTAATAACAATTCAGGTACACCACGATCCAAACAAATTTGAAAATGCAGTGTATAGCGTAAATAATTCATGCTACCATGCATTTCAATAGGAAGTAAGAATATGACACATACAGCATACTGTATAGCAATTAGTTAATCCAACTTTAGTGGCACTTACCCCAGCCGACGATGCAGAACTTGAGGATGTACCTCCGGATGTAGGTGTTGAAGACTTTGACCAGGGCGATGTACATGTGGATGGACTCGAGGCCCATCCAGGTGAAGGATGTGAGCAGGAAGAAGTGGAGGAAGATGGCCACGGCTACACACAGGCCCTCCACATCGAAGGAAGCCAGCCAGCCATCCAATAGGAACACCATGTTGAGGAACAGCAGCGACGTGCTCAGGTTCATCAGGATCTTAGAGGGGTAGTCACGACGTAACTTCCTGCACAAGACATACACTGAATAACACTGTGACGACTACAGTTCTGGTTGTCTTTCTTATAATATCACGGCCAATTACTAGAACCAAGAGTCCAGGTGACGTTGATTCAGAAGACTAGTTATAGGAGGATTTCCTAGTCACATGTAATATGGATGGAAACACACACACTCACTCAAAGGCAATATAAGTCATAAGCGTTGCAGCAGAAAAGATGGCCGATATGCCACATCCGATGTAGGTGATAAAAGTGAGAATCTTGGTGTTTTTCTCATCAATCTGTGCAGCGGATCCAGAGATATCCTTCACAGAGAAGACAAAAGATCTTAGACACACTAGCCCATTTTATACAAGGAAACACTACTGTTTTAAATTATCAGAGTCATGAGGGAAGAGCCTGTAAACAGGTTATTTAGTCTTACCATTAGGATGCCAAAGTGTGTGAGATGATCACAGAGGCAGATAGTCTTGTTTCTATTGGACATGGGATTAACCCTGCAGCCTTTACTGTTCCAGCCACCTGCACCATCTTGTGGAAACAAAGATACAGTATATTCTATAATTGTATTTGGAGACATATCTTTTCGTTAAAATAAAATCAAAATATTTTGTTCAGACTTACTCTTCATGGTGAAATCCCAGAACACGCAGGTTGGCTTTGGTTTTGTCTGAAAGACACCGACACACTTAATCACTGTCTGACTACAGGCATACGTTCCAGGTGGCAATTTGTATTGTACTACTACTTTAACTGAGGAAGTACCATCAGGAATCAAATATTATCAACTGGGTGGTAACAGATTTATTTTTTTTAACCTATGTGGAATGAGTTCATTATCAAAATAAAAGTAGAAAAAAAATAAGCGAGGGAGAAAACAAAGAAGAAAACAGAGGAGTGACAGGGCATATAGAAAGGTGAGGAGAGGTGAGGTGAGGAGAGGTGAGGAGAGCAGAGGTGAGCAGAGGTGAGGAAAGCAGAGGTGAGGAGAGGTGAGGAGAGGTGAGGAAAGCAGAGGTGAGGAGAGCGGGCAGACTACCTGGTAGTTCAGGTGTACTATCTCGATCTCCACGGGATCCTGCAGGTTACTGATGGAGTAATTGCCCACACTGCTGGCCACAACATAGCTGTTAAGATATAGCCCGTCCTGTTTATCCTGTGAATGATCAAAGAAAAGTTCCATTTTGAAATATAAAAACATGCCACTGAAAACTGTAAATTCACAAACCAGGCATACAAATCACCATGCATTAGTAGGAAGCAATAAGATAAATTACAACACACTCTACAGACACACCAAATTTGTTGAATTCCATCAAACAGAGCTATAAACCTGGACATGTCACTCATAACTATAGATTAACATTTTTTATTTCACCTTTATTTTAACATACCAGACACATGAGTCACCATCCATGAAAAGGATGCGTGCGAAAAGAAAACATACAGTTATATGCTGAAAGGACACACTAAATCAGATACATTCCATCTAAAAGACGTATAAACCTGGAACAGTCCTGTTTTGCGGAAGAACATGAAGTTGATCCTGGAGACAGCAGCGATCTCAGCATTGGTCAGGGTCAGGTTGTTGAGCAGTGTAGCTGGCAGTGTGACCTGAGCCAGGGGGTTCAGCTGATCCGACTTAAAGGCAATCTGGTGGGAGAGAAGCTAGTTAGACCATTGGCTTTACCATAGACTATCCTATGTGACAGTATTTGATTTGCCAATGTAGACAGGTGCCTGCTGACTAATATGCTGATTATATAACGAGTCCCCTGCTGTACCATCTGGAGGTCCTTTGCAAACCTCTGTTGTCCCAGTGCCCTGACATGCCACCACACATGCCTTGTCACATCATTTACATCATCCACAACATGTGGTGGAGTATGATTAAAATGTGCCCTTTCTGCTGGCACAGAACTGGCACAACACCAGCACAGCATTGACACAGCATTGGCACAGCATTGGCACAGTATTGACACAGCATTGACACGTAAGGCAAAGGCATAGGGTAAAACACGTGAACCAAAGTGACAACACAGGAAATCAAGAGAGAGGGAAGGCTGTGGTGGACTCGGCTTGCATGTTAGTCAGCTGAATCATATTTGCTAAACTCTATGATCATTGCATAATTCTGAATAACAGGACTCCATGTGCAGCACAAGGTTATGAATGTCCTGAAAATACTAAGGACTTAAACAAATATACATCCTCCCATATAAGTGACATGGACTCAACAGGTCTGATGGGTTGTGAGTCACCTTTAACACTGAACGAGAGTTTCCACAGGAAGGCTTTCCTGGAAGCCCCGGCTGACTGGTTGACTGGCTGACTGGTGTGACTGCCTGACTGGCTCACATACACAGTAGGAGTAGTGGTGGGGCATAACAACCCCTATTTACTCTCAGGGCACATTGACTGTGAATGAAACAACAACCAGCAGGTATGGATGTTATGAGCTATGTGCACAGCAGAGCAAGGAGTCCCCGTATATATAGTACTACACTGCCCAGTACAGTACAGTGCAGCAGATAATACTGATGTCTCTATAGCTCTTGTGTATAACACTGACCCTAACTGTTTAGTGAGTACCTGGAGGTCTGTGGTGTTGGGGTGTATGAAGGCACTGAAGGAGGTCCCATTGAACTTGCTGTAGTTGAGGGCTGAAATTCCCAGAGCCAGATTTTTAGAGGTTATGTTTTCTGTAGGCCCATCAAACTCTATCTTCTGAACCAGCTCATCCACCGTCTTCAATGTCCTACACATAGATAGAGAGAGACATTTAGGGGTTATCACAAAAATGGACTTTCATTAGTGTATCACAGTACTTTGGTACTTTGGTACAAAGAGACCACACAAAGACCCCATACAGTAGATCTACCTGGGAGATATAGTCATCACTCATGTATGTATCCCTCCCAGCATGCTGGACACACAGTAAGAGGTGGGTTCTGAGGAGAGGAAAGACAATCGCAATGGGAGCAGAAAGGAGTATCTTACCACTCTGAGGCTGCAGCCAGGGCTGACACGGAGCTGGTCATCACGTTAGAGAGGATGCTAACTACGGTTTTGGCCAGAGGGGTGTTGATCTTAGCCACTTTGACCAGCTCCTTAACCTTTCCCACCACCTTGAACACCTCGTCTGTGGAGAGCTCGTTGTTGGTGATGTCATCAAGCTGGACGGCGACTTCGGCAGCATTCTCTGATCGGAGACAGTTAGAAGGGAGACGGATAAACAACTAGAGAGCTCTCCTTGGGCTGTCAATAGACACGTATTATCAGTTGTCTGATGACTGCCCACTGTCTGCCATGGTGAGGGCATTTACACACGTTTTATCTCTAAAATTGCATCTCAGTGGGCATCTCTGTCCCTCTAGATCAAATACATCGCAAGTATTCATTCGGGCAGCCGTTTTGATTTCATCTGCTGAGGAGTCATTAAAGTGATTTGAGAGAGCGTGAAGAAGTCTGTGGCCTACCTGCTGACACTTTGATGGTATCGATATCAATGCAATTGCTGAGGTCTGGGGCGCCCCAAAACGCTGTGTAATTCAGGGGGCTGATCACACTGGGGATAAACAAACACAGAATGAGATCTGGTATTTTGAGGAAAGATAAATTACCTCAACAAATTAATGCGTTCATTGTCAGAATATCAGTAATGTCAAGTTCTTAGAACTTTTAAAAGCAGGCTGATATCCCATTGATATCCCATTGACATCCCACAGATATCCCTGGAAATGGGTGATGTAATATTCCTGGAAATGAAAATGAACTTGCTAATTGTTTGTATAAAGATAGGACATCATTTGATACAGTGAATGTATCAGTCTCACCATGTTCTGGATGCAGTCTGGTCTTTGTTGGGGAAACAAGGGATGTACTGAGTGACCGTTGGTCTGCTCTCTGGCCAGATGTAATGGATGGGAGTTTCCCCTGTGCAGTTCTCTGAATGACAGAGAAAAGCATGCAGCAGAACATTTTTAACACTGAACACCAGCAATATATTAAGATCCAATGACTACAATAAGAAGTTCAGAAACCTTCGAGGCATTCACATTTCAAACCTAATCTAATTAGGAGGTGCTTTAGAGTCGATGTGTGACCGTGCGCTGTGAAATTGGGTTCTTTCTCTGGGCTGTGTGAGGGTCATGTTTTTGTGATCTTGGCGAGTATCGCTGCCCCAGTCACTTCCTGCAGTAAGAAGGGAGGCATTGAAGTGATTTAAACGGGTCTGGGTGAGATCATGTCCTACCGATAGACTGCACGGCGACAGTGTCTAGCTCCAGTCCGTTGCTGATGCTGGCGCCGCTTCTGCCCATCCTGGTGGAGATGGCAGCTTCTCCCAGGGTCACGTTGGTGGTGGTCTTGTAGACCAGCAGGGCCTGGCAGGTGTATCTGGAGGGGGAGAAGGAAGAGGAGGACGGGTGGGGAAAAATGAAGAGGGAAGAAGAGTAGCAGGACACTTAATTCACATGGAAAGGCAGACCTAGTGAATTACCATTCTTCTTTTAGAGTTTTCCCGAGTCACGTGACATGGTCAGGAACAACTCCCTACCTACTACAGTATACCATATTAAATATTGTCTTTACCTTTTACTCTCTAGCTGTAAGTCACTGCTAGGTTGGACACTGGGAACAAGATAAAAAGGAAATGGAGGGTGATCATCATTATTGACCTGTAATACAGCTCTAACGAAAAATACATAGAATGGACATGGAGCTGCATTTTATGATGGTACAAAGATCTAATTGCTTACCTGACATTAGCGACATAGACCATGTGTGTCCAGTTTTGGAACGTTTGATTGAGCTGTAAATGAACCAGTAAAACAGTGAAGTTCTCACCTAGCCATCTTAAGATGAATGCACTAATTGTAATGCACTAACTCTGGATAAGAGCGTCTGCTAAATGACTAAAATGTAAATGTAATTCATTCAGTTCATCTTGTATTCTATTGATGATTTGAAACAAGATGAATTGAACATGACCAGAAGCCTTACCCATTGTGCAACAGTTTTCTCAACATCAGACTCTCTTACTTCGGCCTCCTTGTCATTGACAAGAAAGGAGATCCTGTAGAAAAGACCCTCTGCAATTGAAAAGAAAACACGTCAATCTATATTTGACGCAGTTCATTTACAACTCTCAATGGAACACGTGTCTGTGCTGCACAGCAGGAGCGCGAGGGTTGAGACACAATTGAGTTAAGTAAAATCCAATTTCATATGACAAATGATGTTGACAAGCTGCTCCTCCACGGAATAAAAAATGTGGGGGTTTTTTCATAAGGAAGAGGCTAAATTAAAATACTCTGTTATCATCATAGATGACAGTAATCAAAACAGAACTAATAGATATAGTACATGCCATTATATGACTGATCTGTATTCAGTGCCCAAATGGTTGATTGTATGAGAGCATGTACTGTGTAATACATCACTCTGTTTGACCGTGTCGGTGATCTGCTGCTATGCCTCACAGCCATCACAAGATGGCTCCCAAGCCTCTTCTGTTGTTAGTGCTGATCTAAGTACAGTACAATGCTGTTTCTAATCCATATCAAAACTTTTCTTAGGAGACTCCAGTAATTAGAGATTCGGTAGGTAGGTCACCTAAGAAAGTTCTGAAGTATCTAAAATATATATATATATTTATCTTTGTTGATCAAGAGTGTTATTTTTTCTTCGATTTTCTATCGTAGAGCAATAACAGATTACATTTAGAGGAGCAATTATTTGCTCTAAAATCAAATGATAACAGCATTGGAAGTCTCCAAAAAGACATGTGTGATTAAAAACTTGAAATCACAAGATGAGAGCTGGGCCCCATCAGCAGAGAAGAAGCCATTCTAGAGTTCAGTGATTGGTCACCTACAGAACACTCCAATGTTAATGTTCTACGGCCCGTCCAAAATCACAACACAACCTCAATCAACCTCCTCCTCCATGTGATTTTCACCAGTTTTGGTTTTCCTCTGTCAACCTCATCCCACCACTACTACAGTAGCATTCAAAGCAGAGATGTATTTATTTATTCACCTTTATTTAACCAGGTAGGCCAGTTGAGAACAAGTTCTCATTTACAACTGCGACCTGACCAAGATAAAGCAAAGCAGTGCGACAAAAACAACAACACAGGGTTACACATGGGATAAACAAAAATACATTCAATAACACAATAGAAAAATCTGTGTACAGTGTGTACAAAATGAAGTAAGGAGGTAAGGCAATAAATAGGCCAATAGTGGCAAAGTAATTACAATTCAGCAATTTACACTGGAGTGATACATGTGCAGATGAGAATGTGCAAGTAGAAAACACTGGTGTGCAAAAGAGCAGAAAAACAAAAACAAATATGGGGATGAGGTTGGTTGGATGGGCTATTTACAGATGGGCTGTATACAGCTGCAGTGATCGGTAAGCTGCTCTGACAGCTAAAATTCAGCAAAAGAGGCTCTCTATCTTTATGTTTCTACATATAGTGCTTTGGAAAGTATTCAGACCTCTTGACTTTTTCCACATTTTGTTAGGTTACAGCCTTATTCTAAAATTGATTAAATATTTTTTCCCCCTCATCAATCTACATACAATACCCCATAATGACAAAGCAAAAACTGTTTTTTAGAAATTGGAAATACCACATTAACATAAGTATTCAGACCCTTCCCTCAGTACTTTGTTGAAGCACATTTGGCAACGATTACAGCCTCGAGTCTTCTTGGGTATGACGCTACAAGCTTGGCACACCTGTATTTTGGGAGTTTCTCCCATTCTTCTCTGCAGATCCTCTCAAACTCTGTCAGGTTGGATGTGGAGTGTTGCACCCACAACTATTTTCAGGTCTCTCCAGAGATCGGGTTCAAGTCCAGGCTCTGGCTAGGCCCCTCAAGGACATTCAGAGACATGTCCCGATGCCACTCCTGTGTTGTCTTGGCTGTGTGCTTAGGGTCATTGTCCTGTTGGAAGGTGAACCTTCGCCCCAGTCTGAGGTCCTGAGCGCTCTGGAGCAGGATCTCTCTGTACTTTGCTTCGTTCATCTTTCCCTCGATCCTGACTAGTCTCCCAGTCCCTGCCGCTGAAAAACATCCCCACAGCATGATAATGCCACCATTTCATCAGACCAGAGAATCTTGTTTCTCATGGTCTGAAAGTCTTTACGTGCCTTTTGGCAAACTCCAAGTGGACTGTTATGTGCCTTTTACTAGAGGAGTGGCTTCCGTCTGGCCACTCTACCATAAAGGCCTGATTGGCGGAGTGCTACAAAGATGGTTGTCCTTCTGGAATGTTCTTCCATCTCCACAGAGGAACTCTGGAGCTCTGTCAGAGTGACCATCAGGTTCTTGGTCACCTCCCTGACCAAGGCCCTTCTCACCCGATTACTCAGTTTGGCCAGGCGGCCAGCTCTAGGAAGAGTCTTGGTGGTTCCAAACTTCTTCCACTTAAGAATGATGGAGGTCACTGTGTTCTTGGGGACCTTCAACGCTGCAGAAAATGTTTTGGTACCCTTCCCCAGATCTGTGCCTCGACACAATCCTGTCTCGGAGCTCTACGGACAATTCCTTCTTCCTTCTTCTCATGGCATGGTTTTTGCTCTGACATGCACTGTCAACTGTGGGACCTTATATAGACAGGTGTGTACCTTTCCAAATCATGTCCAACCAATTGAATTTACCACAGGTGGACTCCAATCAAGTTGTAGAAACATCTCAAGGATGATCAATGGAATCAGAATGCACCTGAGCTCAATTTCGAGTCTCATAGTAAAGGGTCTAAATACTTATGTAAATAAGGTATCTGTTTTTTATTTGTAATATATTTGCAAAAATTTGTAAAATCCTCTTTACGTTTTGTCATTATGGGATATTGTGTGTAGATTACTGAGGATATTTTCTTATTTAATCAATTTTAGAATAACGCTGTAACATAACAAAATGTTACGTTACAGGGGTCTGAATACTCTCGCACTGTATAAGTTATTGCAAAACATACTGTTCCCAGTTCAAGTCCACACAGACATGAAAAATTAAAGCGAGCTTTACAATGGCATGGGGCAAGAACAGGGGTGTCCGTGATGCAGGCTGTGGTACGTGCGATGGCGTTTGTGGTGGACACCGTGCCACTGCCTGCATTCAGCACTTCATGTGGAGTGGTAAGAGGAAAGTAGGGGCTCTCTGTAGGAACAAAAGACTGATGATCCATATCAATGAATGCTTGTGGCATGGGAGTGGTCTGTGTCTCTCTGTCTGTGACGGTGCTCTGATTCACAGTCCCATTGTTGCCAGGGCCCAATCTGCTTACTGACGTGCTTGCAGCAGTGGAGGGTGTGTGTTGGATGAGGGCCGGTCCATCTCTATTACCCTGTTTGTCCTCACTGTGGTTGGCCCTGAAGGGGACTGATACAGGGCCAGCCCCAGCAGGGTAGGTGTTTAGGGCTGTAAGAGGCTGGTTGGTGAGGGTATCGGTGAACTGGATATTTGGAGAAACAGTTGGCTGTTTGTTGGCAGTGGTGAGTTGTGTGTATGTGGCAGACTGTGTGTTTGAGGTAGAAGGAGGCTCGATAATTGTGGTAACAGTGGTAGGCTGTATAATTGCAGCCCTAATGGTGAGGTTACCAGAGGCAGCAGCAGTGAGCTGTGTGTCTGGGGAAGCAGTCAATGCTGTGTTCTCTCTGCTCTCTTCAGGCCAGGCCAGTGTTCCATCAGTTCCAGCAGGCTGAGAGGGCTCTGACTGGCTGCCAGTGAGTGTAGAGGATTGTCGGAATGCAGCCATTGGTCGGGTGGGCAGTGAGGCGCCAGCTCTCCAATACGAGGAGCGTTTGTTGTCATCGGTCTGTGGAATAAGGGAGATTCAGAAGCATCTGACATGAGCTGATCTGACCTGGAGGTCACGGCGGAGAGTGTGTGTCTGTGTGAATCACACAACCAAGACCACTGACCGGCCGTGACCAGCCTAATTCATGCATTTATGCCTGCCGCTGGGGTTCATGGGTAACGACGCTGCCATATTCTGACGATGTGCTGCTGATGTATGGCGTTGGCAGAGCTGGAGAGGGAGAGGGGGCTAGCATGGAGGAGGAGAGGGCTGGTCTGGGAGACATATTCAGATCCATCATCATAGTTGTGTAAGGTCCCATGGTGTCCAAGCTGGGATACAGACGGGTTGCTCTGCGTGCTGGGGCGGAAGAGAGAGATCGGAGATGGAGAGAACGAAGAGCCACTTACGGGTGACGTGGACTTCCTCTCCTTACTCTGGAGCCGAGTGTCTCTCCATCCCATCTTTACTTTCCCATTCAGTAAAATTGGTGATATGAAGCTTCTCTGGCAAGGCTGTCTCAGACAGGGGGTCAGAGCTGAGAGAGACCAAGCTGAACGTGGTGGGCAATACATCCATCCACTCCTGTCTGCTTGGGGAGATTGTATTAGGAGGTGAGGACTGAGAGGAGGCCCATTCGTCTGTCATGGTGGCTGGGAGGAGCGCCTGGTGGTGTGGTTGTTCTGTGATAGGAGTGACAGATAGATGGGATGAACGTGACAAACCTCTCAGATTAGAACTGAGTGGATAAAAGCCCTCTTTCCTCTCGGTGCTGCCCAACATACTGCTGTCTGACACATTGTTTATAAATTTGATGATTGCTCCAGAGCCAGAGGCGAATCTAACCTTATCCCCTCATTCACTCGCAATACTCTCACTTAGTACCATACTAGCTACCCTACTGTCCACAGGATGAGAGTTAGTTGAGAAGGAACTCAACTGATTCCTCAAAGAGGGTAAAACCAGCTCACTGTGGTGTTTGTCAGAGGAAGAGAGGTGTGTTTCCTCAAGGACAGGTGTTAGAGCTGTTTTAAGGACTGACGGAGACAGTGGACTGGGCCTTTTGCCCTCCCGCATCAATAAATCACTTTGAACCTCCATTGAAGGCTGCAGCACACTCGCCTGTGAACTCTCTAAGAGCACCGGGTCTGTCTCAGTGGCATATAGCCTGACGTGTCCTGAATGACTAACATCACCTTGTTCCATCCTGTGGATGGGTAAGGAGGAGAACACAGGGTAGGGAGAGGTGGGGAGAGGTATGGTTGGAGTGGAGGGAGATAGGGGCCAATATATCTGTGATCACAGCTCTGGAGGCTGGAGCTGCTGCAGTGTAGTAGACATGGTAGGTGTGGGAGTAGGTTAGGGTGTAGTAGACTGTTGGTCTGGAGATTTCCAGTGAGGTCACTTTCAGAGATCATCTCGACCCTCATAGAGACTCTGAGCTCTGCTATTGTTAACCTCTCTGGTATCATTGGGACACTAGCGTCCCACCTTGACAACAGCCAGTGAAATTGCAGGGCGCCAAATTCAAACAACAGAAATCCCATAATTAAAATTCCTCAAACATACAAGTATTATACACCATTTTAAAGATAAACTTCTTGTTAATCCATCCACAGTGTCCGATTTCAAAATGGCTTTACGGCGAAAGCACACCATGCGATTATGTTAGGACAGCGCCTAGCCACAAGAAACCATACAGACATTTCACAGCCAAGGAGAGGACTCACAAAAGTCAGAAATAGCGATTAAATGAATCACTAACCTTTGATGATCTTCATCTGGTGGCACTCTCAGGACTCCATGTTACACAATAAATGTTAATTTTGTTCGATAATGTCCCTCTTTATGTCCAAAAACCTCTGTTTAAATTGGCGTATTATGTTCAGTAATGCATTGTCTCAAATAACATCCGGTGAAATTGCAGAGAGCCAAATCAAATTACAGAAATACTCATCATAAACATTGATGAAAGATACAAGTGTTATACGTAGGCTTAAAGATACACTTCTTGTTAATCCAGCCGCTGTGTCAGATTTCAAAAAGGCTTTACGGCGAAAGCACACCATGCGGTTATGTTAGGACTGCGCCTAGCCACAAAACACCATACAGACATTTTCCAGCCAAGGAGAGGACTCACAAAAGTCAGAAATCATAATTTAATCGCTATTAAATTAATCACTTACCTTTGATGATCTTCATCTGGTGGCACTCCCAGGACTCCATGTTACACAATAAATGTTTGTTTTGTTTGATAATGTCCCTCTGTATGTCCAAAAACCTCAGTTTTGTTGGTGCGTTTAGTTCAGTAATCCAAAGGCACAATGCGTGCTCTCAACACCCAGACAAAAAGTAAAAAAAGTACAATAAAAGTTTGTAGAAACATGTGAAAAGATGTTTAAAATCAATCCTCAGGTTGTTTTTTGCCATAAATAATCAATAATATTTCAACCGGACAAAAGCTTCGTCAATAGAAAAGGAGAAACAAGAAAGGCGCGCTCCCGATCACGTGCTGGGCTCATGTCTGGAAATTTCCACTGTCCACTCATTGAAAGTGCTGTATCTCCCTCATTTTTCAGAGTAAAAGCCTGAAACAATGCCTAAAGACTTGCCACATAGAAGAAGCCATAGAGATCGTGAACTGGGTCCTAAGTCTTTGTATGGTGGATAGGCTTTCAATGGAAAAACTTTCAAAATAATAGTACTTCCTGGATGGATTTTCCTCAGGTTTTCGCCTGCCATATCAGTTTTGTTATACTCACAGACGTTATTTTAACAGTTTTGGAAACGTTAGAGTGTTTTCTATCCAAATCTACCATTCAAAAGCATATCCTAGGTTCTGGGCCTGAGTAGCAGGCAGTTTAATTTGGGCACGCTTTTCATCCAAAATTACGAATGCTGCCCCCTACCCTAGTGAAGTTAATAATGAGGGAGACTGTGTGGCGATGTTTGAGAGGGACTGAGTGGTTCTCTCTGCTGTTTGCTCACTGAAGCCACTGCTTGGCCGGGCCTGATCCATTTGCATACCTGTCTTCTCTGGAGCTGTGCTGAAAGGAGGGATTTGAGTCCAGCTGCTGTGTGCTGCCACCACCCCACCCTGCTCCCCAGTCCCAGCCTCTCCTCCAGCCTCTGCCAGAATGCCTCCTGCCAACGCCTCCCAGGGCAAACTGGGCTCTGATTGATTGGGTAAATGTTCCCCTCCTCCCCCGGTGGTAACAGGGCCGCCCATAGTCACACGGTCTGGGCCCTCAGTGCTGACTCCAGCCCCAGCGTGGGAAAGGTTGTGTGGGCCAGAGGCGGCCAGAGCCAGGCCTTCATCCAGGGAGTAGGGTGAGTCATATTGGAAGAGGCTGAAGGGGTTGTTCCCTAGGTCCAGGTCGTAAATGAATGGCTCAAAGCCTGATGTGTCCTCCACCAGGGGCTCAGTCAAGTTCACAGTGCTGCTGCTGTTCTCTCTGCTGAGACTCAGTGGCACCCAGCGGTGGGGGCCATGGGCTTACTCTTCTTACGGTTGCTGAGTGATGCTGATGCCGCTGCTGGGAAAGATTCCAGGTCCTCCTCATCACTACTGTTCCCAACATCCACCGGTCGCCCTGGGAACAACCCCTGGGGACTGGTCGTGGCCCTGGATACGGCGTGTCTTACTAGCCACCAGCGCTGTTGTTGTTGTGGTCACCTTGGGTACAGGAGGAGGCTTGGTCGGATAGAGGATGGGTTTGATTGTGGCCTCAGGTTTCTTCCTCACGGGCCAGAAGAGGGGGGTGGAGATGTAGCCCAGTGAGGTTTTAGAGCTGTGGGGGCCAGGCAGGACGTGAGGCCTGGTGTGGGGGGTGGTGGTGGTGGAGGAGGCCACTGGCCAGGGGGTGAGCCAGAGCGCAGACCACAGATACACTGTTCTCTCCTTGTCTGTGGCACACCAGTCCAGTCAATGTAAAAACAGAGGGGTCAAAGCAGGTTGCATATTTTAAATACAGACTGACATCCAGCATATACTGTAGCTGAATAAACAAATACAAAATAGTAGCCGCTGTATGGAAGAATACAATATTAGGATCACCTAGATTTATGGCAGTTAACTAGACCTTCATTTTGAGTTGACAGAAAAGATACAGATATTTTCAAATGCATTTTGGCTGAGGACAGGATAGAGTGAGAGTGAGAGGCAAGCAGACAGGTGGAAGCAGGCTGAGAGAGAGAACAGTTTGCCAAAGGAAGCTGCTGCGTCTCACTACAAACAAGTCAAGGAGATGTGAAGTGTGTGTCTTACCCAGGGTAATGATGTTGGTGGACAAGACAGTAGAAGACAGGTTAGTCGAGGACGGTGGTGTAGTAGTGGCTTCAGACAATGTAAGCAAGAGTGACAGCACAAGTAACTCAACAAGGAGAGCATCTCAAGATTTCCTAAGTGTATGTTTTACCCAGCTGAGCAGAATCTGAGCAATGACAGAGGACATGATAGTAGAAGAAACCAAGAACAAAGTAAAAGCTTCAACTACTGAAGAAGTGGAAAATAGAAATAGTATGTGATTAGTCAAGTGTCTAATTTTAAAGTTGTGTATAGTAACTACTTCTGAAACCATTATAAACACGTCCTAAAACCTTGTGACGGCTAGTCTACCTTGATTATATTAGTAATTAGTCATTTGGATGCCAAACATAGAAAAATAGAGGCCCCATATCTTCAGACTACACTTTGAGATATGTTTGCACAAAGTGCTTGAAAGTTACAGTGATAGAGGCAAGGTGTACTGAACAAAGGTACACAGAATACTTTTTATTTCTGCAAAGCCTTAGAACAAACAACCAGACAAGGAGCAGCAGATGTGTCTTACTCGGAGTAGTAGTGACGTTAGCTGGTGTGTTAGTAGTAGTAGTGACGTTAGCTGGTGTGTTAGTAGTAGTAGTAGTGACGTTAGCTGGTGTGTTAGTAGTAGTAGTAGTGACGTTAGCTGGTGTGTTAGTAGTAGTAGTGACGTTAGCTGGTGTGTTAGTAGTAGTAGTGACGTTAGCTGGTGTGTTAGTAGTAGTAGTGACGTTAGCTGGTGTGTTAGTAGTAGTAGTGACGTTAGCTGGTGTGTTAGTAGTAGTAGTGACGTTAGCTGGTGTGTTAGTAGTAGTAGTGACGTTAGCTGGTGTGTTAGTAGTAGTAGTGACGTTAGCTGGTGTGTTAGTAGTAGTAGTGACGTTAGCTGGTGTGTTAGTAGTAGTAGTGACGTTAGCTGGTGTGTTAGTAGTAGTAGTGACGTTAGCTGGTGTGTTAGTAGTAGTAGTGACGTTAGCTGGTGTGTTAGTAGTAGTAGTGACGTTAGCTGGTGTGTTAGTAGTAGTAGTGACGTTAGCTGGTGTGTTAGTAGTAGTAGTGACGTTAGCTGGTGTGTTAGTAGTAGTAGTGACGTTAGCTGGTGTGTTAGTAGTAGTAGTGACGTTAGCTGGTGTGTTAGTAGTAGTAGTGACGTTAGCTGGTGTGTTAGTAGTAGTAGTAGTGACGTTAGCTGGTGTGTTAGTAGTAGTAGTGACGTTAGCTGGTGTGTTAGTAGTAGTAGTGACGTTAGCTGGTGTGTTAGTAGTAGTAGTGACGTTAGCTGGTGTGTTAGTAGTAGTAGTGACGTTAGCTGGTGTGTTAGTAGTAGTAGTAGTGACGTTAGCTGGTGTGTTAGTAGTAGTAGTAGTGACGTTAGCTGGTGTGTTAGTAGTAGTAGTGACGTTAGCTGGTGTGTTAGTAGTAGTAGTGACGTTAGCTGGTGTGTTAGTAGTAGTAGTGACGTTAGCTGGTGTGTTAGTAGTAGTAGTGACGTTAGCTGGTGTGTTAGTAGTAGTATTGACGTTAGCTGGTGTGTTAGTAGTAGTAGTGACGTTAGCTGGTGTGTTAGTAGTAGTAGTGACGTTAGCTGGTGTGTTAGTAGTAGTAGTGACGTTAGCTGGTGTGTTAGTAGTAGTAGTAGTGACGTTAGCTGGTGTGTTAGTAGTAGTGGTAGTGACGTTAGCTGGTGTGTTAGTAGTAGTAGTGACGTTAGCTGGTGTGTTAGTAGTAGTAGTGACGTTAGCTGGTGTGTTAGTAGTAGTAGTGACGTTAGCTGGTGTGTTAGTAGTAGTAGTGACGTTAGCTGGTGTGTTAGTAGTAGTAGTAGTGACGTTAGCTGGTGTGTTAGTAGTAATAGTGACGTTAGCTGGTGTGTTAGTACTAGTAGTGACGTTAGCTGGTGTGTTAGTAGTAGTAGTGACGTTAGCTGGTGTGTTAGTAGTAGTAGTGACGTTAGCTGGTGTGTTAGTAGTAGTAGTGACGTTAGCTGGTGTGTTAGTAGTAGTAGTGACGTTAGCTGGTGTGTTAGTAGTAGTAATGACGTTAGCTGGTGTGTTAGTAGTAGTAGTGACGTTAGCTGGTGTGTTAGTAGTAGTAGTGACGTTAGCTGGTGTGTTAGTAGTAGTAGTAGTGACGTTAGCTGGTGTGTTAGTAGTAGTAGTAGTGACGTTAGCTGGTGTGTTAGTAGTAGTAGTAGTGACGTTAGCTGGTGTGTTAGTAGTAGTAGTAGTGACGTTAGCTGGTGTGTTAGTAGTAGTAGTGACGTTAGCTGGTGTGTTAGTAGTAGTAGTGACGTTAGCTGGTGTGTTAGTAGTAGTAGTAGTGATGTTAGCTGGTGTGTTAGTAGTAGTAGTGACGTTAGCTGGTGTGTTAGTAGTAGTAGTAGTGACGTTAGCTGGTGTGTTAGTAGTAGTAGTGACGTTAGCTGGTGTGTTAGTAGTAGTAGTGACGTTAGCTGGTGTGTTAGTAGTAGTAGTGACGTTAGCTGGTGTGTTAGTAGTAGTAGTGATGTTAGCTGGTGTGTTAGTAGTAGTAGTGACGTTAGCTGGTGTGTTAGTAGTAGTAATGACGTTAGCTGGTGTGTTAGTAGTAGTAGTGACGTTAGCTGGTGTGTTAGTAGTAGTAGTGACGTTAGCTGGTGTGTTAGTAGTAGTAGGTGACGTTAGCTGGTGTGTTAGTAGTAGTAGTAGTGACGTTAGCTGGTGTGTTAGTAGTAGTAGTAGTGACGTTAGCTGGTGTGTTAGTAGTAGTAGTGACGTTAGCTGGTGTGTTAGTAGTAGTAGTGACGTTAGCTGGTGTGTTAGTAGTAGTAGTAGTGATGTTAGCTGGTGTGTTAGTAGTAGTAGTGACGTTAGCTGGTGTGTTAGTAGTAGTAGTAGTGACGTTAGCTGGTGTGTTAGTAGTAGTAGTGACGTTAGCTGGTGTGTTAGTAGTAGTAGTGACGTTAGCTGGTGTGTTAGTAGTAGTAGTGATGTTAGCTGGTGTGTTAGTAGTAGTAGTGACGTTAGCTGGTGTGTTAGTAGTAGTAGTGACGTTAGCTGGTGTGTTAGTAGTAGTAAGGGATAATAGGGGAGGATTTGTCACTGTTCATAAGAGTAAGGGATAGAAAATGAAATTCATAATTAAGAGAGACACATTTGAGACAAAAGGGAACAAAATAGACAGTTGATATTGAATTTTCCCCAATCAGTCCTTAGTCACTAACAGGCAAAAAAGGAAAGTGGGCTGTCTTACCATGCACTGTGTTGTTAGTGGTAGGTGAGTTAGTCGTAGCTGGGTTTGAAACAAAAGTAGTAGCAGAAGCTGTCGGTGCTGGAAAATTGTCAAAAGAATTGTTAAAAAAGAAAATGGAAGGCAATAACAGCAAAACACACTATACAGGGCTACTATAGGTGTTTTCAAAATGTCAAGAACCACTTAGACAGTATTCACTGCTGAGTCCATTGTTAAAAGGAAGCTACATGGAAAAACATACTCCCACTGAGAAGCCATGACAATTGCTTTCCCAGCTTAATCCAAAGTTCCAAGTTGGTCAAGGATAGCACTGCTTTCAAACCCATGCCCGACACATAAAGAAACCTGCCACAAGCCGAGTACAAAACAAGAAAAAACAAATAGACATCTTACCATTGGTTGTGCTGTAGAATAGAGTTGTGTTAGTAGCGGCTGCTGCAGATGGGATAACGGTTTGAGTAACTGGTGACAAGGACAGCAAATGTGAACTAAATTGTTTGAAAGAGTGAAATGAACACACACACACAAACAATAAGCAATGCGCTAGAGAGTATGCATGGGGTTATATGGGTCAATACGTGGCCATGCCATTTGCAACATCACTGGGAAGATCTCTCATCTTTACCTTTTTTCCTGAAAGTAAATGACAATGTAGTGACTGTCAAATGTCATGTGTTTGCTAAATGTTCTAAGAAATCAGACTAAACTACGTAGACATATTATATGGATGTACCATATTGAAGTGTTTATAAAGGTCTTATAAGTAACACATTCCGAAAAATGCAATTTGCACTATAACTATAATCAGATACAATTTGCATAAACTGCGATCAGTTCCATTGGGAGAGATACCTTACCAGTGGTTGTGCTGGGTAATGTTGGAACATTAGTTCCTGCAGTAGTGGTCGGGGTAGTGGTTTGAACTGGTGACATTTACAGCACAAGACAGCAAAAGGAGGGTATAATAACAAAGTGGTTAATGGTTGAGGCTCTCATCTCTTAGAGGGAAAATAATGTTGAGAAGTAAAGATGGCCTTACCAGTTGTTGAGCTGGAAGTTAGAGGCATGCTAGTAGTTGTGGCAGATGAAGTGGTAGCAGAGAGAACTGGTGATGGACAGCAGACAGTATGAGATGAATAAAGGATGGTGAAGTATTGAGAGCTGAGGTTGAGATCATAGACGTAGATGGGTATGAGTTGGCCATTTAAAAAAATATATTTACCCTTTATTTAATAACTAGGCAAGTCAGTTAAAAACAAATTCATATTTACAATGACGGCCTACACCGGCCAAACTAGGACGGCGCTGAGCCAATTGTGCGCCGCCCTACGGGATTTCCCAATCACGGCTGGATGTGATACAGCCTGAGGACAGGACAGTTACATTTGACTGTCACATGAACCATTGTACTCTGTTTTGGATAGGAGATAACCAACACTCTTAGAAAAAAGGGTTCCAAAAGGGTTATTTGACTGTCCCCACAGGAGAACCATTTTTGGTTCCAGGTAGAACTCTTTTGGGTTCCATGTAGAACCATCTGTGGAAAGGGTTCTACATGTAACCCAAAAGGGTTCTTCCTGGAACCAAAAGGGTTCTACCTGAAACCAAAAAGGGTTCTTCAAAGGGTTCTCCTATGGGGACAGCCGAAGAACCCTTTTTGGTTCTAAATACCACCTTATCTTCCAAGAGTATAGCGTGAGTTAAATCAATGTTGTTCAACCATCCAATTGACGTCATGTCTAAATATATCATGTCTAAATATATATAGTCAATATATAGTGGCTTCAAACTTAAAAGGGAAAACCCAGGACCTTGGTTGCATTACTTCAAGGAAGGGTCAGATAAGAAAAAGATGGAGATGAAATGTCTCCTGCATCAAACCCATTAGGTAGGAAGTACAGCAGTAGAGGACAGGCTCATTGTAATGGCAGCAATGGTATTTTTTGGAACGGAGTCAAACCTGTTGTTTCCATATGTTTGATGTGTTTGATACCGTTCCATTTATTCATTCCAGACATTACAATGAGCCTGCCCTCCTATAGCTCCTCCCACAAGCATCCTCTGAAGTACAGTATCAGAGACATGGTGTTTACCTACTGCATGGCCTGCAACCCACCAAACTGCCAAATAACTCAAACACAGCTGTTCTTCATGTCTTCATCTTCCATGTTTAATAAGTGGCTTCCCTCATTACAGAATCATACTTGCTAAAACTGGTGGCTGCTTTTCACAAATCTTTATTTATTTGGGCTGGGAAATTCATTTCATTTCAGAAATTAACCAAGCGTTTCATATGAGCCATTGACAGTTAATCAAATCATAAACTTCCTTTATCAACACATTTTCTTAGATTAGATAGAAGTTTATGTGAATGCACCTCCATTCCTCAAACAGTGGATTCAGTATTATGAGGGTTTAACAGATTGGAATTGGCTGTGCGATATTTGAGAGGGAACCATGAGAGCAATCACAGAGACTTTGGGATAAGACCTAAATCTCTCTAGTTTAAAGGGCCACATGTAAATATCCCCTAAGTCAGTCAGTGGACATTTTACATATTGATTAAAACAGGGGTGATCCATCAGCTGCAAACTGCATTAAAGCTAGAGTCCTTAATTAAAACAATAACAAAGCCATCAACCCGCCTCTGTATTGGTAAAAAGCTGAGGGATGGGCCTGGAGAAATGTAATCACTCTCAAATTCATAGACAGAGCTATAAATGCAAGGACTGATTATCCATGACATCAAGATTATAGTTTCAACCATGTTTTGGGGCTACACAGTGTTTACATTTACGTTGTTTACAAACATTGGAGTACAATAAGCTTACATTTTGGATTCTGATGGCATACGATAGTTGAGGCATTTCTAAGTTATTTTCTTCAAGAATCAATGGGTCTGTATCATTCATTTATACGTCCAAAAAAGTCCAAACTAAGGATTCTACCTTTAAGTAGATCATATTGGCTTACCTTCATAACAACAGGCTGAAAATAACATGTGCTCTTTACAAACAATGTGAAGGAGGGATGGATGCTTACCGTGGGTTGTTGAATTAGTAGAAATCATGTTAGTGGTGACAATGGATGAGCTGGTAGGAGTTAATGTTGCTGGTTGCAGGGATGTATGGAGAAAGGTTACATATGCATTAATTGAATGTAAAGTGAGACAACACAAATGCACCATCCACCAGCCACAAAAGATGACTGATGGCGCAACGAAGCATAGCATAAGGAATATAAATACAAATATGCAGAGAAATCTTGTACAGTTGTGTAATGCAGTAGCTTTAGAAGCGATGATTAGCACGCCTATGAAAGACAGTTTTAATATTTACTCAGTAAACATACGGTTTCTACCAGGATAGGATCAACAGGTTTATAGTTGAAAGTTATTTCTTCTGTGAAACATACACAAAGTCAGGGGTCCCCAATTACATTCAGCCGTAGGGCGATTTTTCCTTGAGCAGATGGTCGGGGGGCTGGAACATAGTTATAAATCATTTGTACACTGCAAATTGACCGCAAGAATCTCAATCAGATATAGTATTTGAGAAAAACAGAATCATATCAAACCTTGATTACATTGGGATACGATCGCATGTCTCTATTTATGCATGTGAATTCTTGGACAGATTTCTTAAATTAAAATCACGTTGAGCTCATTTCCTGGTGATTTTACAGTCTTTTATGACCAAATATTTATATATTCTTTTCTTCAGAAAACTTGGCGGGCCGAATAATAAAATCACCAGCTGCCAATAGAGAAACCCTGCATTAAGCCATCACAAGCCATGGACGCCATCCTTTGATGGGCTTCATCCTAGTCTCATTTATTTTCATCCAATCACCTTGTTGAATCTCCAGCACAGTGCTACAGGTGTTTCTTATAAGCAAAATATATGAGAGTTGACCTTCGAATAAATGCACCATAGACAGAGCTTAATAGATTTGCTCACAGCATGAGAACTGACATTTTGGAAAGTGTCGCTTGTAAGTCAACATTTAGCTGTGGCTGATGTCTATGGGAAGGAGAGGCCATATTAGCCCTGCATCGTCTTATCCAGAACATGGGGTCAAACTGGACAGGAACACTCATTTTAATGTGATTCCACAGAGGCTCCAGAAAATTACGTCATAATCTGCATTGACTCGATACCGTGGCCATCAATGCAAAGTGACATAGAAAGAGTGAAGTACTGTGTGCTGGCAGGATGTAAATACGTTAAAAAAAAACAAGCTGAATAAAACATAACAGGGAGCTTACACACAAACATGTGGAAGAAGGGTCAAATGGTATGTCTGTAAGTATGTTAATCAATATTTAATCACATTTAATAATTGATATTGTGTGATGCTTGATAATCATTGTACTGTCTGTTGTAAATGATTGACATGTGTAACAGTCGTTGGTTTCCTACCTGGGCAGTCCAGTCCAGGAGAGGAACAGCTGGTGGTGTGTGATGTATAGATGGGTACAGAGGTACCTTCAAAGTGGATTGGAAATAAACATGTTAAATCACCATAATCAACAATATTTCCTATGGTGAGTGATTAAAAAGAACACAAACAAGTTTATGCATTATTATGTTAATTTCAGTACAGTCCCACACATTATAAATTCATCAAACTTTTATATTTGGCATGACTTCGGGCTGGGTATTAAGCACCGCCATTGTAAAAAGATTGACAGTTTCCCAGCAGCCGCTCAGCTCAGCTAGCTACATGCTCTCAGGCAGGTATGGGACCCAGAATTGTCAATAAATAATCAGAATGATCTGCCATATAAATGTTGGAATTTCATAAGCCTAAATACTTATCATCTTGTTGAAAAGGGCGAGGAGTTTGATATTTTCCTCACTGTTCTGTAGCTGTGCCCAGTCCAACTGCCAACACTTCCTCTCTTGTATAAAATATGCACCACTTTGTGATATAGGGATGATGCTGATTTGCTTGCACCCCTCGCATATTTTCTAACGTTGTTAAACAGAAGAGTGATTAGAGGAGAACACAGCGAGACAGACCCACCTGGACTTGATGGACATGGCTAATCAATATGGTAATCGCTGGCAATAAAAAGTAATCACATGTCAGAGGAGAGCGAGGCCATGTTTAATATCAGTTAGTGTATGTGAGTTGTCATTATTGACACTGTCCTATGGTCCACTGACACATCGTTCTGGTGGCTGGTGGATTCCAATAATCAGTCTTCAACAATTACCTCATGCACTGCTGAGTCCACATAGATGTGAAACATCAGAAACGACTATCTTGTCACTCCCAGGCCAGTACCCATCATTCCCACTCAAAAAGCCTTGTGCCTTAGGTGATGTGGATGAATGGCTAGTGCTATTCCATATATCTAGACTAGTAGACCAACAAGAGTAAACAACCCCATCGTGCCTGGGCCAGGACTGTGAGGACTCAGTGAATAGTGGATCTCTGACAGAGTTTAGCCGTGCAGACATTCACTCCTCCACTGACCTTACAGAGAGATGAAAGAAGGCCCAAAGAGCTTCCCTGGGGCCAGTCCTCTTCACAAGCCTGATAATTAGCCCAGAGCTAGATGACACCAGACAGACTACAGCTACAGCCTCGTGTGCCACACACTGTTGGCCAACCAGACTACCTACCAGACTACCAACCAGACTACCAACCAGACTACCAATCAGACTACCTACCAGACTACCTACCAGACTACCAACCAGACTACCTAACAGACTACCTACCAGACTACCAACCAGACTACCTACCAGACTACCTACCAGACTACCAACCAGACTACCTACCAGACTACCAACCAGACTACCAACCAGACTACCTACCAGACTACCTACCAGACTACAAACCAGACTACCTACCAGACTACCAACCAGACTACCAACCAGACTACCAATCAGACTACCTACCAGACTACCTACCAGACTACCAACCAGACTACCTACCAGACTACCTACCAGACTACCTACCAGACTACCAACCAGACTACCTAACAGACTACCTACCAGACTACCTTCCAGGCTACCAACCAGACTACCAATCAAACTACCTACCAGACTACCTACCGGACTACCTACCAGACTACCAAGCAGACTACCAACCAGACTACCTACCAGACTACCAACCAGACTACCTACCAGACTACCAATCAGACTACCTACCAGACTACCAACCAGACTACCTACCAGACTACCTACCAGACTACCAACCAGACTACCTAACAGACTACCTACCAGACTACCTACCAGACTACCTACCAGACTACCAATCAGACTACCTACCAGACTACCAACCAGACTACCAACCAGACTACCTACCAGACTACCAACCAGACTACCAACCAGACTACCAATCAGACTACCTACCAGACTACCAACCAGACTACCTACCAGACTACCAACCAGACTACCAACCAGACTACCTACCAGACTACCTACCAGACTACCAACCAGACTACCTACCAGACTACCTTCCAGGCTACCTTCCAGGCTACCAATCAAACTACCTACCAGACTACCTACCGGACTACCTACCAGACTACCAACCAGACTACCAACCAGACTACCTACCAGACTACCAACCAGACTACCTACCAGACTACCAACCAGACTACCTACCAGACTACCAACCAGACTACCAATCAGACTACCTACCAGACTACCTACCAGACTACCAACCAGACTACCTAACAGACTACCTACCAGACTACCAACCAGACTACCTACCAGACTACCTACCAGACTACCAACCAGACTACCTACCAGACTACCTACCAGACTACCAACCAGACTACCAACCAGACTACCTAACAGACTACCTACCAGACTACCTACCAGACTACCTACCAGACTACCTACCAGACTACCAACCAGACTACCTACCAGACTACCTAACAGACTACCAACCAGACTACCTAACAGACTACCTACCAGACTACCTTCCAGGCTACCAACCAGACTACCAATCAAACTACCAATCAAACTACCTACCAGACTACCTACCGGACTACCTACCAGACTACCAACCAGACTACCAACCAGACTACCTACTAGACTACCAACCAGGCTACCAACCAGACTACCAATCAAACTACCTACCAGACTACCAACCAGACTACCAACCAGACTACCAATCAGACTACCAAACTACCAATCAGATTATCTACCAGGCTACAAACCAGACTACCAACCAGGCTACCAACCAGACTACCAATCAAACTACCTACCAGACTACCAACCAGACTACCAACCAGACTACCAATCAGACTACCAAACTACCAATCAGATTATCTACCAGGCTACAAACCAGACTACCAACCAGGCTACCAACCAGACTACCAATCAAACTACCTACCAGACTACCAACCAGACTACCAACCAGACTACCAATCAGACTACCAAACTACCAATCAGATTATCTACCAGGCTACAAACCAGACTACCTACCAGAGTACCAACCAGACTACCTACCAGACTACCAACCAGACTACCAATCAAACTACCTACCAGACTACCTAAGGTTTGGGCCCCTCAGCCTCCTGACAACATCGTTGGCTCAGCTGTGGATCAGTGTACATGTGGTTTGGTTGTTACATCTTAGTTCCTAAGAAGTCTCTGTCTGCTCTGTAAGCATGGGGTCTTTAATGTGCTTCCTGCATTAGAAGCCCTGGACAGACGAGCCTGGCAGATACATTGCTGTTATTCAAAGCAGGGACAGACTCGCATCATGCAGAGTCTCATTTTGTCACAACACAAAGTCTGGGAGCAGAAAAATAACTTAGAACTTTACCTAGAACTTTACTTGGTTGATCTTGAGTTGAGGCTTTCAATGTATGACGCAAGACTAATAGTCATCTATCTGTGTATAGATTTGGCATATTGACTGAAGATGACTCAAACTGGGACCTGATTTATCATTGACATGTTACGTCCAGAGTCTAGGTAGAAAGTTCCTCCATAATATAACTAACGCAACCCTCTGTTTCCTGGAACCATTAGTTTAAATGCTATATTAGTTAACACCGTATTTCACATGCATCATTTCCCATGGCACTAAGCACTCAAGCAAGCAACTTTCACAAAGCAATCAAGTTGTTAGCAGCACACTCACCACTAGATGGAACAGCTGTTGTTAAGTGTATGCAATGTGGGAAACAGACTGTAAAGAGAAAACTTGACATGAGTAGGTATCACAACAGTCAGCCATGGGCATTTAATTAGCAGCAGCTGCATCAGCCAGTGACATGGAAACAAACTCCTGTGGGCAAAGCAAAGCATTTGTTGTCTTAATAAGTGAATTAACATTTAATAATCTAATGGACCACAATGCAACATGGAGGTGTGTTTATGTAAAGACAAACAAGGACACAAGGACATATAAATATATACCAGAGGTGATATACTTCTGAACAACAGTATATTGTCTACCCTACTCCTCTTCTAAATAGTGTGCAGTACAGTAGAGCTAGAGTCTATCTGTTTTAACATCTGGTATGTATGATTCTGAACTGGAGCAGCAGCAGAGATCTTAACTCAAACTGCAGTGTGGTGGGTTATGAAATGTAGAAACATTGCTCGGAGTACAAAAGGGAGAGTTGGTTGTTCCAGATCATCCACACCCATGAGCAGTTTCAAGACTAACACAAGAGTTAGAGGAATGTTCAGAGAGACAGACATCTTTCTCTGTGCACCTCTGTGAAACGGAGAGCTTAGCGTTGGGAAGGGAACTCCTACAATTTGATCTTAAAAGTCCTCTGAGCTGAACTCTTTTTCACAGACTCTCAGGCCCAAGCTGTAGCCGAGCAGATAGTGTTTCAGGAATGGGGCTAAGTAAAAAGAGTTTCCTCAGCCATGGGGCCTGTGTGTGTGTTCTGTGAGACTCATAACGGGTAGGAGAAATGCATGATTCTGCACTTCGTACTTTCCACAGCTAAACCACACACAGCACCATTCTCTAGTGGGCACCGGGCGATCGGCAGACATTTCCTGACAGCCCTGGCTCCTTCGCTGTGGCTACGCTCCTATCGCTACAAACAGAATCCTAATACTTTCAAAGGTAGAGACATGGAGCATATCTTTGTCCTGCTGCTGCTGCTTTCATCTTCCTTAGCAGTTCGGATAACACTGGACTGTTTGAGTTACTTAGGATTTAGGCTCTCTCATAACTAGTATATCACTTGGAATAATATTGCATGAACTGTTACTAATGAACCAGGAAATTGTCCCGATAACAATATATAGACTTCTGTCAGTCAAACACTTTTGAAGTTCTGCTGACTGGAAACCAGTCATCATAAATAGAACATACCAGTGTGCAAAGGATGTGACTATATTTGGATACTCACTGCAGCTCAGTGTTCTGTCCGTCTGTGCCAGTGAAGAGGGGATGTCCCAGAAGCTGTTGTCCCAGTCGATGACGTTGCCAACGGCGTCACAGGTGAGGGCGGCCAACTGTGTCCTGCTCATGGCGCTATCCCATAGGCGGAAGTTATAGATGCTCCCATCGAAGCTATTCTTACCCCCCAGCCTGAAAAGGCCCCCGGCCCCCACCAAGCGCCCACTTGTGTTAGAGCAGGTCTTGGTCCGGTAGTTGCTGTTGTAGTAAAGGGCCACCTTGCCTGTGGTGGAGGCCCATGTGAGACAGAATGGCTTCATGGTGGAGGTGAAGTCCGAGGGATTGAGGATAGAGTCTACCAGACATGTCTCGTTACTCATGACCAGTGCCATTCCATCCTGGTTCATTCCGAAACTTAGGGCTTCATCACCACTGCTGTCCTCTAGCCGGGTGTAAGAGAAGATGGTTTCCTTGTTCTTTTGGTTGGAGCGGGCTACCTCAAAGCACACGGTGAACTGCTGAATGGTCGGTATGGTCACTGAATTGGAGACCTTGACCACTTTGCCATTGCCGTTTGGCAACATGACCTTCTGATTCCTCAGCGCCACGGCAACTACAGCACACAAGTAGAAAGAAGAGCATTAGAGAACAAAGTGTTTTCACCTCCAGGCCTAATTAAACTGCGGAATCAACCGATCACAATCATTCTTCCTGCGGGGCAGAGCTTCCTACAATACAAGAGTAAAAGAAATTCAACCTGCCTCATCAAGTCATAAACTAATCATTAAGCCTTTGATCAGTTTAATCGGTTTTGTTAGTGCTGGGCTGGAACAAAAGCCAGCACTGTGGGTCTCGTGGATTGAAGTTGAGAACCACTGCATTAGATGACTGTCAGATGTTCAGTAGAACCAGGGGCTCTAAATTGTACAGAACATCTTGTCTGAATAACGACACAACTAATAATCCATATGTGTAGGTAAACTCACCATTTACCTGACTAATGCCGGCCATTACTGCTATTCAGTCATACTCTGACTTTTGAATGCTTAAAGGCTAATTCATTGACTGATGAGTGTGGGAGAATAAACGTTCATGTGAGGCACTGTATAAATTACTACATCTAAATGATAGGCTAACCAATTGAATAATCTTCATGTGTCACTCTCCTACTGTCTGTCGTTATTCACTTTTCTTCATTTAATGAGGCACCATTTCCACATCATCGTTATATGACTGCATAGTGTTCCACAGCCCAGAGGATGAACAGTGCCAGTTAGGCAGGTGACATCTCAGGCCTTCCTCTTATCACTAAGATTAAATGTCAACTATCACTCCACATTTCCCATTCCCACCAATAAATGAGGTTTTTCAGGAAGAAAAAGTTTTTTTCTGTTCCTTTTAAAATGTACTGTACGCTCATTTCATACTTTCTGACACGTTTCATTTTAATGAAGCTCTGGTTTGTTGCTGTTGGCCATCCCCACTGCCAGAGTGACAGCCAATTTGGAATGGAAAAACTCAGCTTTGAATGTGGTATCAGGATTTGACACAGTTGAGAGGCCCTTTTGATAGATCCTGCAGGGCTCTGTTTGTGTTGTTGATCTCCGATCTGCTTTGCGAGCCGTACGGAAGGGCCAGGGCTTACTGTGACACCGTCATATGATTCCAGGGCTCCAGGCAGGACGTTGGGCTGCTAACAGATTGAAAGCCAAGTTCAATAGGTTGCCTGCCGGTTGGGATATCACCTTGAGTTTAAACCCAATAGGAGCTTAGACCACAAGACTGATGAATGTGGGAGAATAAAGGCTCATGTGATGCACTGTATGAATTATTCAATTTAAATGATAGACGCTGACAACTCTAGCTCATCTGACAGCCATGCGTTAAATTGATACCCAATGCTTGAGGACGGCGAAGGAGCCAACCAGAACCAAGCACGGTGAAAACCTCCCAAAGCAAGTTTTCCTTGGCCTCCTTGGCCTCCCTGGTGTTTCACAGCAACAGAAAGATTGCTTGCATATTGCAAAGCATACCATGTTCCAACTTGACTGGCTGAAATGTTTTGTCCTGTGGTCTCTCACAGTAAAATTGGTCTCCAGAATTTTGTGAAAATGTTTTAAATAATGTGAAGGCATTGAATAGCTACGGCACCAGTCCCTGACACTTGATTCGCACTTGGACTCGATGTAAATCGGAGGTTCTGTTCAAGCTGGGAGTGATTTTGATGGACTAGTGCTCTTTAAAAGGTTACTGGGGGGGGGGGGGGGGGGGCTGTAAGTGAATACACTTACTGTAACTCTTTGATGTGCAGGGTTTACATGTGGTGCCTAGATAAAGGCTGGGACTAAGATTCTATAAACGGAACATACACCATTTATAGGCTATACACTATAAAACAATCAATGTTATTAGATATCCTATATATATTGAGAATACAACATTTGAGTTATTAGCGCTAGTGTGTTTAGTATAATGGATGGAAGACATGTTTGTCCTAAGCCATGTTGTTGCTGTTTGGTTAGCATAATGGATGGAAGACATGTTTGTCCTAAGCCATGTTGTTGCTGTTTGGTTAGCATAATGGATGGAAGACATGTTTGTCCTAAGCCATGTTGTTGCTGTTTGGTTAGCATAATGGATGGAAGACATGTTTGTCCTAAGCCATGTTGTTGCTGTTTGGTTAGTATAGTGACGGAGATGTTTGATGCTTGTGTTATGTGAAATTCCTCTAAAATGACACGGGGAATTACTTAAAAATACCTGAAGCTTACTGTAATAGAGCATGGCTAAACACTAACATGTAAACTACCATGTTCAAAATAGAAAATAAAATGTAATGTAAAAACATTCCAACTATAAACACAAGAAGAATCATAATAACAATAATAACCATAATAAACATAAAAATCATAATCATTCAAATATACCTGTAAAAATGTGCCCGCTTTAAAACATACCTTGCCTGTAACTGACATTGAATCCTTTCTTTTGGACGCTAAAGTCTGAGTTAAATGACATCTCCATCACATTGCCGGTGGAGTTTAGTGTCAGTCCGTTGGCTGTCAAGCCACAAAATTTCATATCTTGGTTTCCGGTGTTGACAATGACGCGGTCATAGATGCACCCCAGGGCCTCCTCGAGATCAAAGTCGAAGAAGGTTATTTGCACAATGAATCCAGCCGGGGCCTGCAGAGTCCACTTGCAGGCCTGACTTTTGGGGTACACTTGGGGGTAGCAGGGGGAGGTAAAGGTACCCTGGGAGTCCGTGAGCACCACAACGCAGTTGGAGTTACTACAGCTCAACACTGCTGAAGCAAAACATGGACATGTTGTCACAACTATACCCCAGAACCAGGGAGTACAGGAAGACACCAGGAGACACCAGGGGACACCAGGACAGGACAGGACAGGTAAGGCAGTGGAGGAGGAGTCAGGTCAGTAGTGCAACAGTGCAAGGCCAGTGCAAGACCAAGGTCAGAGGTCAGAGAGACTGTGTTAGTGGACCAATAGAGTCAGACAACAGGGACCATCTCAAGTTTAGACTTACAGGAGATTTAGATTAGGAGTAGCAAAGAGTCAAGTGTCAGTCAGTGAAAAAAGGCACTAATACTACTTCTGCAGTTGAAAAATATGTGTTGAGATAATAAAATACCATAGCTATGATTTAAAGGTCACCTAAAAACTATGCACAGATAAAAATGTTAATGGGCTGAAAAGAAACCTTCACTCAGAAAACAATGACTTATGTTCATCCAGGGCAGGCTAATGTGTGAGCCAAAACCACAGCAAACACTGGCAGAAACATTTGAGAAAAATACCACTGCAAAGCAACGCAAATTTGTCAAGTGCCATTCTTGATCGGCATTCAACACAAGTTACAAGACCGTCTATTTTATTTCGCATAAATAAACATTAAATGTGAATAGTAATGAGAGCGGTCTGCAGACATCTAAACATAGGCTCAACTGAAACAAGTACTGTGCGTAGCTAGTACAATCAGAAGACACTCAAAGTCGGCATAATGATGGGATCCCTTTCAGAATCGTTCAAAGTCATTTAACACGGTTATGTAATACAGTCTTCTAGAACTGTAATAAGACAGAATTAAATACAGCAATCTCAATATGGCCAGTAATCGTGTTTGTCTCTTCTCCATTAGCTTATTGATCCAACTTTTTAACTTGATTGTGAGCAACAGTGCATCTTCTGTAAGTCTTTCTCTATGAAATTTCAGGAACATTTATATTACAATTCAAAAGCCAAAGCCTGGATAACACCCATACAATGGAAATCAGCAGTTGTTATGTTGGGTGTTTTCGTTTACTTGCCTAACTCTCTGATCCTGGATCCTGATGCCTTACAGGCAGGAGCCATGTTACCTTTGGGGTGTGATTTCTCTGCAAACTGAATCAAATCAGGTATTAGGAAACCTGGAAGGCAACAATCCAGAGAATTCTACCCTTGGAGAGGGTCGAGGGAACAGTAAGAGCAAATTATCCACCGGCAAAAAAGACTACCAAAACCATACGTTTTTGTTTATCGCCTGATTACAGTCCAGAGTTGTCGTTGCTTCAGAAAATTGACTCATTAGAAGTGTTATGTACCCCACAATGGATGACTGATGCAAGGTCAGATTACAGCCTGGTCCTACTGTGGCACTGTTATACCTGCCAACATGTGCCCTCTTCTCAGCCAAGAGGGTCAAGAGGGTCCTAAAAACTAAATCCACTCACTCAGGCCGACCAAATTACAGCTTTAAGTGGCTGTTCCTTTTCCTGGTCCAAAAACACCTATTAACGTGCATTCAGAAAGTATTCAGACCCCTTGACTTTTTCCACATTTTGTTACGTTACAGCCTTATTCTAAAAAGGATTAAATCGTTTTTTTCCCCCTCATCAAGCTACACACAATACCCCATAATGACAAAGCAAAAACAGGTTTTTCCATTTTTTTGGCCCAAAAATAAAAAATAAAATAATTTATAACATTTACATAAGTATTCAGACCCTTTACTCAGTACTTTGTTGAAGCACCTTTGGCAGCGATTACAGCCTCGAGTCTTCTTGGGTATGACGCTACAAGCTTGGCACACCTGCATTTGGGGAGTTTCTCCCATTCTTCTCTGCAGGTCCTCTCAAGCTCTGTCAGTTTGATGGGGAGCGTCGCTGCACAGCTATTTTCAGGTCTCTCCAGAAATGTTAGATCGGGTTCACCTCCGAGTTCTGGCTGGGCCACTCAAGGACATTCAGAGACTTGTCCCGAAGCCACTCTTGCATTGTCTTGACTGTGTGCTTAAGGTCTTGTCCTGTTGGAAGGTGAACCTTCACCCCAGTCTGACGTCCTGAGCGCTCTAGAGCAGGTTTACATCAAGGATCTCTCTGTACTTTGCTACTCTCATCTTTCCCTCGAGCCTGACTAGTCTCCCAGTCCCTGCCACTGAAAAACAACCACACAGCATGATGCTGCCACCACCATGCTTCACCGTAGAGATGTATTGGCCAGGTGATGAGCGGTACCTGGTTTCCTCCAGACGTGACGCTTGGCATTTAGGCCAAAGAGTTCAATATTGGTTTCATCAGACCAGAGAATCTTGTTTCTCATGGTCTGAGAGTTCTTTTGGTGCCTTTTGGCAAACTCCAAGCGGGCTGTCATGAGCCTTTTACTGAGGAGTGGCTACCGTCTGGCCACTCTACCATTAAGGTCTGATTGGTGGAGTGCTGCAGAGATGGTTGTCCTTCAGGAAGGTTCTCCCATCTCCAGAGGAACTCTGGAGCTCTGTCAGAGTGACTATCGGGTTCTTGGTCACCTCCCTGACCAAGGCCCTTCTCCCCCGATTGCTCAGTTTGGCCGGGTGGCCAGCTCTAGGAAGAGTCTTGGTGGTTCCAAACTTCTTCCACCTTGTTCTTGGGGACCTTCAATGCTGCAGAAATGTTTTGTTACCCTTCCCCAGATGTGCTTTGACACAATCCTGTCTCTGAGCTCTATGGACTATTTCTATGACCTCATGGCTTGGTTTCTGCTCTGACATGCACTGTCAACTGTGGGCCTTATATAGACAGGTATGTGCCTTTCTATTAGACAAGTCATGTCCAATCAATTGAATTTACCACAGTTGGACTCCAAAGAAGTTGTAGAAACAGCTCAAGGATGATCAATGGAAACAGGATGCACCTGAGCTCAATTTCAAGTCTCATAGCAAAGTCTGAATACTTATGTAAATAAGGCCTTTCTGTTTTTTATTTTTTTTATACATTTGGAAACATTTCTAAAAACCTGTTTTCGCTTTGTCATTATGGGGTATTGTATGTAGATAGATGAGGAAATAAATGAATTGAATCAATTTTAGAATAAGGCTGTAATATAATTTTTTTTTTGAAAAAGTGAATGGCCCAGTCAAAGAAAAAACTATTACTGCCAGCAACATGAGTCTCAAGCATTATCATACATATTCAGGGCTCTAAAGTGCGACCAATTTGGTAGTATATGCAATGAAATATTTTGCTGTGCGACCAAGAGTTTTCAGATAATTATTGTTGTAATGATAAGGCTTCGCTGTACATTTGTTTCCTTGTGCCCTAAAGAAAAAAAGAGTGCAGATTCGATAGCGTCAAGATTGCACCATTATAACAATGAAAATGGTTTGCTTCTAACCATACCAGGTCAACAGATCTGACCAATAATACCGGGGCAACATTTTATATTCCTCTAGCGGATAGCCAGGACTGCATTTACTTTATAAACCATGTCATGTGCCGTTCTAAAACTACTCACACGTCGTTAACCATTTGTTTACACCTTGTTCTGTCATGTTACCTCATTGGCTAGTTAGCTAATAACTTGGTAACTTTACAAGTATATCCAAATATTTGGGGGAACAGAAAGACAGGAAAAGCGATATCTTCTTCAGGAGAACAATGATCATAGCATTGTATGAATGACTGATCTGTTGCATGTCCTCATCACAAACGTGAACGTTTATAAAGAGCCAGTGTACAATTTAAAGGTCAACTATCCAAACATCAAGTGGTGTAAAGTACTTAAGTAAAAAATACTTTAAGTACTACTTAAGCAGTTTTTGGGGGGTATCTGTACTTCACTATTTATATTTTTGACAACTTTTACTTTTACTTCACTACATTCCTAAAGAAAATGATGTACTTTTTAACTCTATACATTTTCCCTAAAACCCAAAAGTACTCATAATATTTTCAATACTTAGCAGGACAGGAAAATGGTCCAATTCACACACTTAACAAGAGAACAACCCTGGTCATCCCTACTGCGTCTGATCTGGTGGACTCACTAAATACACATGTTTCGTTTGTAAATGATGTCTGAGTGTTGGAGTGTGCCCCTGGCTATCGGTAAATGTGTTTAATATAAGGAATTTGAAATGATTTATACTTTTACTTTTGATACTTTAGTATATTTAAAACCAAATACTTTTAGACTTCTACTTAAGTAGTATTTTACTGGCTGACTTTCACTTTTACTTGAGTCATTTTGTATTAAGATATCTTTACTTTTACTAGAGTATGATAATTGGGTACTTTTTACACCACTGCAAACATCCCACCAGTACACTGAATAGTGTACTATTCAGGCTGCACTCAATCACATGCCACATCACCTGTCATCTAAATATGAAGCTAACTGTACACATTATCCACTTGTCTTTTTTTAAAAGCCATCAAAAAGTAACAGCCACACTTCTATTCAAAATAAACATAGATTGATACAATTATAGTACTCCAAGTGAAAGCTATTATACTCATATTGATGTAAGGGATTACCAAACAGTCCAATTAATGGCCTAGACATACTGATGCTGTGCGCTGGTTTCATTAGGAGTGTCTGAATGGAGGATGAAACGCAGAGTGAGCGACAGCCCCTCTCATTTGCCTCTAGGATTTATCAGGGCCATAGCCCAGTCCCATAAAAGACACAGAGAACATTTCTACACCCCAGGTCAACAAGTGGTCAAATATAAGGTACGTGGTGTAATAAAGTGACTGGGTATCTTCTTTTAACCAGTCAGAATCACTAGTGATTTACCATCTATGTGCAAACAGAGAGAAATACGAGGGAGGACGTTGGGTGTTGTGATACAGATGTAGAATCTTAATCTGAACCAGTCTCCTACAGCAGGAAAATAATCCTGCAACAAGAGGAAATTTGAATTATTATGTGGGTTATAATTAATGGACATTTTTGTAACGGTTGATACATTTTCCGTAAGTGAAAATCAAGTTTGAAATTTCTAAGTGGATATCACAAACTTTAGAAGCCTTATTAAATCTCATATACACTACACGTTTTAAATGTTCTGCGTTGCAGTAAAGTTATCCTGCCACAGGGTGATCAAATTAAGATCCTACATATGTATGGTTTTACAATGAGAAAAACTGAGACAAAAGGAACGGTGAGAGGCTCTGAGCAAACACTGGTGAGGAAGTAACACCAACGCAAATGATGACCATGATAACCATTGATAGGAGACATGTCAAAAAGTTATTAAGGTTACAATGGTGCGCACTTGTGAGCTCAGGAGTTGTGGTCGGGTTTGTAGATTGATCGAAGGAGAAACAACTGAGTTTTTAAGCATCATTGGTGGCAGAGCTGTATTTTTTATTACTTGCCATAACAAAAGTGTGCTCAGTGTCTGCAGGTAATTGTTAAGGGAACATCATTGACATGACAAGTATTAATTCCATTATCTCTTTGGTAAACCAAACAAAAACACATTTGAATGTAAATGTCTGTCTTAACTCCCACAAGCATTTAATCCAACAATAATCAATGATGTATCCTAGCAAATGTACTCTCAGAATGCAGGCATTGGTATTCACTGTGGTTCCAATTGCACAAAGCAATTGGACTTGTCAGTATCTAAATACATTTAAAAAAAGTTTGTATCCATACATTTCTATGTAATAGGAGCCCGGCCAATGATAATCATCCCACTTTAATAATACATTTGACATGCAGCATTAGTTTGATTTTTTTCCTGCATGTCATGCTAGCACTTGAATAAGATTAAAATACGACTGAATTAGAAAATAAATGTGTGTAAACATCAAAATACTGATTTTGGATGGTCTTGGAATGAGCACGACTGCAAAGAATAAAGGTCATTTGTTTTATTACCCTTTGTTCCTAAATGTACTACTTAGCACGTTGGAAAGTCTGAATCTTTCCTGATTCTGTGACTAGTAAGGAGTTCTAACACAGTGGTTTTCCGTAAAATACTTTACCTTGATCCACTCTGCTTTGAAAATGTTTTTTTTCCGTTTTTCCATGTTATGAGAATAGACCCTGAACATGAATTATAAGGAATTAACAGAGCTAATGCAAAACAGACACATAAATCATGGTATTGAAAATGTGAACACATGTTGGAGAGTGTGACTGGATGTCCAGACAGTCAGTCCATCGTCGTTTCACTTCCACAACATTGAGATACATTAGACAACAACAAGGGTGATGCCTCAGCATTTGCATACCAACAGAACTGTGGTTGTGCTGCTGTGGTTACCATTTAGTGGAGTCAACTAGAAACCCTCCCAACAAAATGGTGGCAATTTCATATAATATTTGGCAGGGTCCAGAGAAAAAACAACAGCATGAACAAACTCCCTTCATGGTCAGGATTTAAATAAACAAGTAATGGGATCAACGTTTGACAACTGGACTGAGTCTGTTTTGCAAAGGAGAGTGAAATCACTATTGGACGGAATCATGCTACTGGAATACCCTGCAGTTTTACAGACGTGTGTGTGTGTGTGTGTGTGTGTGTGTGTGTGTGTGTGATGCTGTCAGCCACTGGTGTGGTGTGTGTGGTGCGCAAGAGGAAAAACAACATGCCAAATGATGTTTACTCAGTTTGTATGTCCCTGTTCACATCCCTCTGAGACCCACTAAGCCCTGACCGCTGCCATGGGCCTGACCAGCCCCCTGTGTACTGAACCACCCTGCACTCACATGGCCCAGAGGACACATGGACACACACACACACACACACACACACACACGGGTTTATATACTTTACAGTGAGCTCCAAAAGCATTTGGACAGAGACACATATTTTGTGGTTTTCGCTCTGTACTCCAGCACTTTGAAATTATACAATGACTGTGAGGTTAAAGTGCAGACTGACAGCTTTAATTTGAGGGTATTTTCATGCATATCAGGTGAACCGTTTAGAAATTACAGCACTTTTTGTACATAGTCCCCCCATTTTAGGGGACCAAAAGTATTGGGACACGATTTGTGCTCTTGTAAGAAGCAGTAGGAAGCAAATTCCTAGCACGTAATGATTACATCAAGCTTGTGACCAATGTTCCCTCAACCTTTTGGGGGCACTGAGCAAATTTTAGGTCTTGTGAGTGGAAACTTGAACGTTGTGAGAATTCTGTGCAACTTCCAGCACGCGTTTACAGTTAACACTGAGGCTGTACACTTACAGTTTTAGACAGCAGCCAATAGGCTATTGTGGCTATAGCATAATGTAGGCCTACCAACAAAACCAATGGAGCAAATCCCAACATTTTCACATGGAAATAGCTTTTGATTTTTAAGATATAGCCTACATTAGCCTATATGTCGTGTTCAATGAAGGACTACATTGAATGAGACTTTTAAAAATGTTTTTACATGATTATGGGCTAGACATTAATGTTTTTGTATGAGGTCTGTAATACCATGGGCCAAATAGGTGACTGTAAATTGCATTGTATTGTGTTGTATGATGCAAGAAACCACTTTGCAAAATATAATTAATTATTATTACCATACAGAGGATCAGTGGTGTAAAGTACTTAAGTAAAAATACTTGAAAGTATTACTTATGTAGTTTTTTTTTGAGTATCTGTACTTTACTATTTATATTTTTTACAACTTTTACTTCATTACATTCCTAAAGAAAATAGTGTACTTTTTAGTCCATACTTTTCCCATGACACCCGAAAATAGTCATTACATTTTGAATGCTTAGCAGGAAAGAAAAATGGTCTAATTCACACACTTATCAAGAGAATATCCCTGGTCATCCCTACTGCCTCTGATTTGTTGGAGCATGCCCCTGGCTATCTGTAAATAAAATAAAAAACAAGAAAATGGTGCCATCTGGTTTGCTTAATATAAGAAATTAGAAATTACTTATACATTTACTTGTACTTTTGATATTTAAGTATATTTTTGAAATTACATTTACTTTTGATACTTAACTACATTTAAAATCTAATACTTTAAAACTTTTACTCAAATAGGTTTTTACTGGGTGACTTTCACTTTTACTTGAGTCATTTTCTATTAACCTGTTGGGGATAGGGGGCAGTATTTGCACGGCCGGATAAAAAACATACCCGATTTAATCTGGTTACTACTCCTGCCCAGTAACTAGAATATGCATATAATTGTTTGATTTGGATAGAAAACACCCTAAAGTTTCTAAAACTGTTTGAATGGTGTCTGTGAGTATAACAGAACTCATTTGGCAGGCCAAAACCTGAGAAGATTCCAAACAGGAAGCGCTCTCTCTGACTATTTCTTGGCCTTCTTGATCATCTCTATCCAAAACAGGGGATCTCTGGCATAACGTGACATTTTCTAACGCTCCCATAGGCTCTCAGAAGGCACCAGAAACTTGAATGATGACTTTGCTGAAAAACAGTAGCGCATTTGGATAGTGGTCGATCTGAGAACAATGAGACTGGGGCGCTCGTGCACGAGCCTCCACCATGTTTACATTTTCTGTCTTTGAACGAAAACAGGGTTTCCCGGTCGGAATATTATCGCTTTTTTACGAGAAAAATCGCATAAAAATTGATTTTAAACAGCGTTTGACATGCTTCGAAGTACGGTAATGGAATATTTTGAATTTTTTTGTCACGAAACGCGCCGGGCGAGTCACCCTTCTTTACCCTTCGGATAGTGTCTTGAACGCACGAACAAAACGCCGCTATTTGGATATAACTATGGATTATTTGGAACCAAACCAACATTTGTTATTGAAGTAGACGTCCTGGGAGTGCATTCTGACGAAGAACAGCAAAGGTAATCCAATTTTTCTTATAGTATATCTGAGTTTGGTGAGTACCACACTTGGTGGGTGTCAAAATAGCTAGCCTATGATGGCCGGGCTATCTACTCAGAATATTGCAAAATATGCTTTCACCGAAAAGCTATTTTAAAATCGGACATAGCGATTGCATAAAGGAGTTCTGTATCTATATTTCTTAAAATAATGTATGTTTTTTGTGAACGTTTATCGTGAGTAATTTAGTAAATTCACAGGAAGTGTTCGGTGGGAATGCTAGTCACATGCTAGTCACATGCTAATGTAAAAAGCTGGTTTGTGATATAAATATGAACTTGATTGAACAAAACATGCATGTATTGTATAACATAATGTCCTAGGAGTGTCATCTGATGAAGATCATCAAAGGTTAGTGCTGCATTTAGCTGTGGTTTTGGTTTTTGTGACATTATATGCTAGCTTGAAAAATGGGTGTCTGATTATTTCTGGCTGGGTACTCTGCTGACATAATCTAATGTTTTGTTTTCGTTGTAAAGCCTTTTTGAAATCGGACAGTGTGGTTAGATTAATGAGAGTCTTGTCTTTAAAATGGTGTAAAATAGTCATATGTTTGAGAAATTGAAGTAATAGCATTTCTAAGGTATTTGAATATCGCGCCACGGGATTCCACTGGCTGTTGAGTAGCCATAGAGGTTTTAGCCCATAGAGGTTTTAAGGTATCTTTACTTTTACTCAAGTATGACAATTGGGTACTTATTCCACCACTGCAGAGAATTCGACAATGTATGCCGAACTCTCTGCCTATTGGCTTATTTGCATGTTCAAACCTGTCTCAAAATACAACACTGCTCCTTTAATTAAGATATACTGCTCAAAAAAATAAAGGGAACACTTAAACAACACAATGTAACTCCAAGTCAATCACACTTCTGTGAAATCAAACTGTCCACTTAGGAAGCAACACTGATTGACAATAAATTTCACATGCTGTTGTGCAAATGGAATAGACAACAGGTGGAAATTATAGGCAATTAGCAAGACACCCCCAATAAAGGAGTGGTTCTGCAGGTGGTAACCACAGACCACTTCTCAGTTCCTATGCTTCCTGGCTGATGTTTTGGTCACTTTTGAATGCTGGCGGTGCTTTCACTCTAGTGGTAACATGAGACGGAGTCTACAATCCACACAAGTGGCTCAGGTAGTGCAGCTCATCCAGGATGGCACATCAATGCGAGCTGTGGCAAGAAGGTTTGCTGTGTTTGTCAGCGTAGTGTCCAGAGCATGGAGGCGCTACCTGGAGACAGGCCAGTACATCAGGAGACGTGGAGGAGGCCGTAGGAGGGCAACAACCCAGCAGCAGGACCGCTACCTCCGCCTTTGTGCAAGGAGGAGCAGGAGGAGCACTGCCAGAGCCCTGCAAAATGACCTCCAGCAGGCCACAAATGTGCATGTGTCTGCTCAAACGGTCAGAAACAGACTCCATGAGGGTGGTATGAGGGCCCGACGTCCACAGGTGGGGGTTGTGCTTACAGCCCAACACCGTGCAGGACATTTGGCATTTGCCAGAGAACACCAACATTGGCAAATTCGCCACTGGCGCCCTGTGCTCTTCACAGATGAAAGCAGGTTCACACTGAGCACATGTGACAGACGTGACAGTCTGGAGACGCCGTGGAGAACGTTCTGCTGCCTGCAACATCCTCCAGCATGACCGGTTTGGCGGTGGGTCAGTCATGATGTGGGGTGGCATTTCTTTGGGGGGCCGCACAGCCCTCCATGTGCTCGCCAGAGGTAGCCTGACTGCCATTAGGTACCGAGATGAGATCCTCAGACCCCTTGTGAGACCATATGCTGGTGCGGTTGGCCCTGGGTTCCTCCTAATGCAAGACAATGCTAGACCTCATGTGGCTGTAGTGAGTCAGCAGTTCCTGCAAGAGGAAGGCATTGATGCTATGGACTGGCCCGTTCCCCAGACCTGAATCCAATTGAGCACATCTGGGACATCATGTCTCGCTCCATCCACCAACGCCACGTTGCACCACAGACTGTCCAGGAGTTGGCAGATGCTTTAGTCCAGGTCTGGGAGGAGATCCCTCAGGAGACCATCCGCCACCTCATCAGGAGCATGCCCAGGCGTTGTAGGGAGGTCATACAGGCACGTGGAGGCCACACACACTACTGAGCCTCATTTTGACTTGTTTTAAGGACATTACACCAAAGTTGGATCAGCCTGTAGTGTGGTTTTCCACTTTAATTTTGAGTGTGACTCCAAATCCAGACCTCCATGGGTTGATAAATTGGATTTCCATTGATTATTTTTGTGTGATTTTGTTGTCAGCACATTCAACTATGTAAAGAAAAAAGTATTTAATAAGATTATTTCATTCATTCAGATCTAGGATGTGTTATTTTAGTGTTCCCTTAATTTTTTTGAGCAGTGTATATTCTTTTTAACTGATTGGGTTTTAAAAGACAGCGTGAAATGTAGCATACAGGATTTGTGCTCTTGCAGGAAGCATGAGGAAGCACTCCCCATTGCTGAACTCTACGTATCTATAACTGGGCTAATAAGTCGCTAACTATAACTAGCAAAGAATATCAAGAAATGAGTACAAGCGTGGCTCTGCGCTCTGATCTGACCGCTCGTGGGCTACCCCCACAAATACAATTCTACTCCGTTGCTCTCTGGCTCTTCCTACAACAAAATCACAGACTCAATCTTGCAAAGCTTGGATTTGTTTTTGGTTTGTTGCATTGAAAAGGGGCTGATATAATGTTGATTCAATCACAGAAAAAAACAATGATCTATATAGTGAAAACTAATGGGGCGAACTCGGTGAAGTTCAATCTCTTGCGTCTCTGCACAGCCTGGCATTTCTTCTGCGCTGCAGTCTAGGCTGAGCACGCGCACATTTTAGCAGTTAAGAGGGAACACTGCTTGTGACTACAAACTTGTTGGATGCATTTGCTGTTTGTTTGGTTGTGTTTCAGATTATTTTCTGTTTCAGATTATTTTGTGCCCAATAGAAAAGAATCGTAAAAAATGTGTCACTTTTATTGTAAATAACAATATAATACGTTTCTAAACACTTCTAAATTATTATTTTATTTGACCTTTATTTAACTAGGCAAGGCAGTTAAGAACAAAATCTTATTTACAATGACCGCCTACCAAGGCCAAACCCGGATGGGCCAATTGTGCGCTGCCCTATGGACTCCCAATCACGGCCGAATGTGATACGGACTGGATTTGAACCAGGGACTGTAGTGGCACCTCTTGCACTGAAATGCAGTGCCTTAGACCACTGCACCACTCAGGAGCTAACGTGGATGCTACCATTAATGTGGATGCTACCATTTTTACAGATAGTCCTGAATGAATTTTTAATAATCATACCCCCAAGACATGCTAACCTCTCAACATTACAATAAGAGGGGGATTTTTATTTAAAAAATGTTGGGGGTAGGGGGAGGGTATGACATGCCTCTGTAATTTTCTCACTCAACATTATTCACAATTCATTCAGGATTATCCTTAATCATGTTATTTCACTGTCACAATACATTTGGAGCTCACTGTACATCATTGGTACGGCTGCACGCACGCATACACACTTAGACCCACACCGAAGTATATCATTTTTAAGTTAATACACATAATCACTGTAACTGATTTCTGCCAATTACATGTGAGAGTACATGTTGAATAACTGGCTTCAGCAACTCCTAGGAAGTTATATCATGTTAAATAAAAATACATCTTTTGTTTAAAAATGTTCAAAGAATTTTCCATCTGACTGGCAATGTGTTCAATAATTGTGGGTTACAAAAAGTGACTGTGTACAGTACAGTGTTGAAAAAGAGCAACATGTGTATACATTTAACTGTCAAAGAGATGGAAAACTGTATATTTCTGTGATTAAAAGTTTTGAAGGACACATTAACATAAGAACACAAAACCCCATTGTTGCTGTATAAACCTCAAGACGCCGACTTGTAATGAAATTCGCACATTGTTGTTACTGTAGCATGACTGAAAATGTGAAGTGTGCCAGTGAAGAGAGTGCCTTAAAAACAGGATTTGATCAGAAAGCTCCTTTGAGAGGCGGCAGGGCAGGCTGCAGTGGGATGGTGCCAGGGGATGGAATGCCAGATACAAAAGAGGGGAAGAAAGGGGTTTAAACAATAACTGAAAAATACTTGAAAGTATTACTTTCAAGTATTATGCGTGCGGCCTAAAAATAGATTATTTCAGATAGAGGACCTCTGAGAAGGTTTAATCCTCCAGATTACTCTACTGCTTTCAAGCAGCCCCCTCCTTGTCTCTTGGTAGCTCACCAGCTAGCTGTATCTCAGCTGGTATCTGCCTCACCCCTGTTTTCATGAGGGCTAATTAAGTGCTATACCTTAGGAGGGGAGAGGAGGGAAGGCAAGGGAGGGGGGTTGGGGGGCTTGTGATGACCCATGCAGTTTAATCGCATATGACCCCATCTTTTAACAGACAGGAGTTTTGCTTAGGGCTATGGCGGTCATAAAATGTTGTCAGCTGGTGATTGTCAAGCAAATAACTGCTGGTCTCACAGTAATAGACTCTTAATTAACATAAACACATTGAGCATCTCCTGGCTTCCACGCATAGCCTACAAACCACTGATGTAGACCTTAAGAACATCTACATTTTAAAAAGTCGAATAAATCCATGTAATATAGCCTACACCATCACAATAAATCCATTATTTATTTTAAACATTTTTAAAGAAACATGATATGAAGAAAATGTAGTCTATTTCAGATGACAGATTAGCATACTCTGAGTTGTCCTTATGTTAGGCCATGATTTAACTATGCCATATGGCTGTGGGCTACACTAGTTCATTTAGCAGACAAGACTCGCTTAGAATTCCGTGGCATTGTTTTATAGTATGAATAATACAATTGAACATAGCTTAATAAAATAGAAAGGATATTTTCTACAAACGATTTGAGGGAGTGTGCACATGTGGCTATTCTGTGTTGAGCGGTTAACAAAGAAACAGATACTACTATATGCTTAATTTAGAGTTATGTAACTTTTGTTGTTCTACAAACGTTGGGCTATATGTTTTGATTTTTAATACATTCTAAGGCTGCATGATTCGACTTTAATGATGATTTGAAAACAGCTGCATGAATGGCATGAGCTCTGCTTTGTTTTTTTGCGCAGGCTGTACACACTTCATCAGTCTCTCATTCACAATTTGACAAGCAATTGATAATGCCTCCAATTTCCCGACTGCATCCCCTTTGTGTGGCCGTAATGCCCCATAAAGAATCCATGCCTTTTGCGGCCAGTGGCCGTTGTGCCCTTGGGCTGAATATAACAATTATAATTACCTTCTCCTGGCTGCATGCCGAAGCACCTCTCACTCACATAGCTCTCCATCAAGTGATCAGGTCTTTTTCACAGGCTAAGTGAAGACAGACACATCTGGGATGCAACTGCATGCATCCTTATCCAAGTCCGTGGCGCATATTGAAGATATTGGAATAACTGTCAACATTTACTCTCCGTCAGCCAACAAGATGAGTAGGCCTAACTAACAGCAAAAGCACTAGCCTATGTCAATCTACTATCCCCCATAGTACAAAAGTTGACCTATTCTATTCTGTGTGAGAAATAAATATTCCAATCATAGTCTTGGACAGTTGTGGGACGCGATAGATCCCAAATGAATACAACCACTAGCATGAAAATTGAGCAATGAGCCTGACACAACAGATCAGAACTCTTTGCTTAAAATGTTGATAAACTATTTGGCTATTTCTTCACATAAGCGCAGAAATGCGCACACGGCAGTAGGCTATACGTGTGAATGTTCCATTAGCAGGGAAACACAATTCTCAAAAGTGACGGCAAATGCATTTTTATGGTGAAAATGATCTTCCCCAAACTTGAAACTCACTCGCTGCGTATGTATGCCAGTTAGGCTCTACACCCATTGTAAAGCAGATTCATGTGCTTCATTTTAACCTGTTGGGGCTAGGGGGCAGTATTTTCACGGCTGGATAAAAAACCGTACCCGATTTAATCTGGTTACTAATCCTACCCAGTAACTAGAATATGCATATACTTATTATATATGGATAGAAAACACCCTAAAGTTTCTAAAACTGTTTGAATGGTGTCTGTGAGTATAACAGAACTCATTTGGCAGGCAAAACCCTGAGACATTTTCTGACAGGAAGTGGATACCTGATGTGTTGAATTACCTTTAAGCCTATGCCATTGAAACACACAGGGGTTGATTAATGTTTTGGCACTTCCTATTGCTTCCACTAGATGTCACCAGCCTTTACAAAGTGTTTTGAGTCTTTTACTGTGAGATCTGACCGAACAAGAGCCATGGAACGGTGATGGCCGATTAGACTCTGGCGCGCGAGTTCATGTTGGGTACCCTCGTTCCAATACGTTATAAAAGAGAATGCATTCGTCCACCTTGAATATTATTCATGTTCTGGTTAAAAAAGGCACTAATGATTTATGCTATACAACGTTTGACATGTTTGAACGAACGTAAATATATTTTTTCCCCTCGTTCATGACGAGAAGTCCGGCTGGCTTAGATCATGTGCTAACAACACGGAGCTTTTTGGATATAAATGATGAGCTTTTTTGAACAAAACTACATTCGTTATGGACCTGGGATTCCTGGAAGTGACATCTGATGAAGAGAATCAAAGGTAATGGATTATTTACATAGTATTTTCGATTTTAAATCTCTCCAACATGGCCGTTTGTCTGTATAGCAAAGCATATTTTTCTGGGCGCAGTGCTCAGATTATTGCAAAGTGTGATTTCCCAGTAAGGTTATTTTTAAATCTGGCAAGTTGATTGCGTTCAAGAGATGTAAATCTATAATTCTTTAAATGACAATATAATATTTTACCAATGTTTTCTAATTTTAATTATTTAATTTGTGGTGCTGACTTGACTGCCGGTTATTGGAGGGAAACGATTTCCTCAACATCAATGCCATAGTAAAACGCTGTTTTTGGATATAAATATGAACTTGATAGAACTAAAAATGCATGCATTGTCTAACATAATGTCCTAGGAGTGTCATCTGATGGAGATTGTAAAAGGTTAGTGCATCATTTTAGCTGGTTTTATGGTTTTGGTGACGCCTGTCTTTGAATTGACAAAACATTACACACAGCTATTGTCAATGTACTCTCCTAACATAATCTAACTTTATGCTTTCGCCGTAAAACCTTTTTGAAATCGGACAACGTGGTTAGATTAAGGAGATGTTTATCTTTCAAAGGGTGTAAGATAGTTGTATGTTTGAAAAATGTGAATTTTGACATTTATTTGGTTTCAAATTTGCCGCTCTTGAAATGCACCTGCTGTTGATAGGGTGCACCACGGGTGGCACGCTAGCGTCCCATATAGCCCCAAGAAGTTAAGTTATTTGGCCACTTTAGTTGTGATACAAACCTTATCAAAATATATAGGCCTATGGGCTAGATGAGATGTGGGAATGTGATTTGAAAAAGTGACAAAAAAAGGCATGCGCTGGTTCTTGCCTTAAGCTGGGCACCATTCACAAGTGATAATATATAATTCACAAGCGATAGGCTAATATTGTCCCCCATCAGACTATCCTTGATTTAATCTTGTCTTTACGTATACAGTACTAAATAATATGTGTGACATTTGTTTTGATTTAGAATGGACCATTATCATGCACCTGTCTTGAAAATACATGTAATTTATGCACTTAACCTGTTAGGGCTAGGGGGCAGCATTGACACGGCTGGATAAAAAACATACCCGATTTAATCTGGTTACCACTCCTACTCAGTAACTAGAATATGCATATACTTATTACATATGGATAGAAAACACCCTAAATTTTCTAAAACTGTTTGAATGGTGTCTGTGAGTATAACAGAACTCAAATGGCAGGTCAAAACCTGAGAGATTCCTTTACAGGAAGTGGCCTGTCTGACCATTTGTTGAACTTCTTTTCCATCTCTATCATTTACTAAGGATCTCTGCTCTAACGTGACACTTCCCACGTCGTCCATAGGCGCTCAGAGCCCGGGAAAAAACAGAATGTCGTCATTCCAGCCCCAGGCTGAAACACATTATCGCCTTTCTCAAGTGGCCGATCAAGAGACACTAGCTTATGCGCGTGACCCCGACCGCCCCCGCCTTTGGGATTTTTTTCCTCTGTTTGCCGAAAAGGAGATTCCCTGTCGGAATATTATCGCTTTTCTACGAGAAAAATGTCGTAAAAATTGATTTTAAACAGCGGTTGACATGCTTCGAAGTACGGTAATGGAATACTTAGAATTTTATTGTCACGAATTGCGCCAAGCGCGTGACACTTCTTTACTATTTCGGATAGTGTCTGGAACGCACGAACAAAACGCCGCTATTCGGATATAACGATGGATTATTTTGGACCAAACCAACATTTGTTATTGAAGTAGCTGTCCTGGGTGTGTATTCTGACGAAGACAACAAAAGGTAATGACATTTTTATAATAGTAAATATGATTATGGTGAGTGCTAAACTTGCCGGGTGTCTAAATAGCGAGCCCGTGATGCCTGGGCTATGTACTTAGAATATTGCAAAATGTGCTTTCACCAAAAAGCTATTTTAAAATCGGACATATCGAGTGCATAGAGGAGGTCTGTATCTATAATTCTTAAAATAATTGTTATGCTTTTTGTGAACATTTATCGTGAGTAATTTAGTAAAATGTTAGCGAATTCCCCGGAAGTTTGCGGGGGGTATGCTAGTTCTGAACGTCACATGCTAATGTAAAAAGCTGGTTTTTGATATAAATATGAACTTGATTGAACAAAACATGCATGTATTGTATAACATAATGTCCTAGGGTTGTCATCTGATGAAGATCATCAAAGGTGAGTGCTGCATTTAGCTGTCTTCTGGGTTTTGGTGACATTATATGCTGGCTTGAAAAATGGGTGTCTGATTATTTCTGGCTTGGTACTCTGCTGACATAATCTAATGTTTTGCTTTCGTTGTAAAGCCTTTTTGAAATCGGACAGTGTGGTTAGATTAACGAGAGTCTTATCTTTAAATGGCTGTAAAATAGTCATATGTTTGAGAAATTGAAGTAATAGGATTTTTAAGGTTTTGAAAATCGCGCCACAGGATAGCAGTGGCTGTTACGTAGGTGGGACGAATTCGTCCCGCCTAGCCTAGAGAGGTTAAATAGCAAATGGAGGACGCTTTTTCTGTGGTTCATTTTCATGCCAGCCAGGTAGGCTATAGTCCTGTTGCAAAGCAAAGCAATGTGTTTAATATTAGGAAAGTTGATAAATAAATATTAGTAGGCCTAACCTATTGAAAGCTGATGGGATCCTCCTCTTTTTAATAGAGGCCATCACTCTGTTTTCTCATGCAATTGCATAGACTATAGAAATGTTGCGCAACATGAGCTCATGGTCTCTCATGAAGTGTTTGATTCGATTTTCGATACATTTGCATTGATGTCAGAGTGAGTAGAGGGACAATAGAGTGCTGAGTACCAGGCAATTAGCAAGTTTGGTAGGCTACTAATGACCATCAGCAGCATCAGAGCTTGGAGAAGCCTAATTACTGTGGCTAAATGGTCACGCTGAATTTGACTGCCGTCATGACTCGTGACCGCCAGTGTGTTGGTAATACAGTCATTGTAGCAGCCCTAGTTATGCTGCTGGAACATGGCGGAGCACGGAACAGCTCTGCCAAGGTATTTTTATTTATTTCCAAAGGTCTGCTGAGACCGTGGCTCATCACTAGGAACCCAACTACACATGTTATGACAGTGTCAAAGCTGCTCCCTGCGTAACACTAGATCATAATAGGTATGATTATGAATTACTGAGTAGAAGATTGAGATTGCAGGAGTGTCAATAAAGGACATTAGAAGGGGAATCTGTGGCACCACAGAGCAGAAAACTATCATTTCTGTTGTGTTTTTATTGTGATAGGACGCTTCTTCCAACCGCAAATGAACAGAATGTCAATCTAAGCCCCTATATTATATTTTTGTGGAATGAAAATTGATGGGGGCAAGATTGACGTTCTGTTCATTTGTGGTTGGAAGAAGCGTCCTATCACAATTAAAACACAACAAAAATGGGAGTTTTCTGCTCTGTGGTGCCACATACCCAAGTGGATTTAATCAGAAGATGTTGACATGTCTCAGTCAAGAGGATTCCCTTTCTAATGTCCTGTATTGACACTCCTGCAATCTCAATCTTCTAATCAGTGATTCATAATCATACCTGCCCTCTTTCTTGTGATAAGAAGCTCTATTGTTAATTGTCAAAAAGGGGGCAGCATTTTATGAGAATCATTTTATGAGAGTGTGAGATTACTCTGTTGATTCTCTCTCTGGCACTAAATATACTTTAAAAATGCCCTCTTTCCCAGCACTGAATCTCCTATGATCCAAGCCTTATCTGAACACCAGCCAGAACTATAAGTGTTTCTGCTTCAGGTCTGCCTGCCAATACCAACCAACACAGCCAGCTATGGCATGTCACAAACAGAAAAAAAGACTATCCTTTCTAAATAAACTAACATAACATACATCAGTTACAATACAGCATAAAATAGAACAGTCAGTCAGTCAGGCTTACTACAACATAAAGTTACGCATACAACATGCACAAAACGTGCAATGTTATAACTCCTAGGTGAGAGAAATGGTGTGAGCTTTATGAAGTATGAAATGGACCAGAGTAGAGGCCTTTTCCTGGCTTCAAGGGGGCTAGTTCGTGTGGTAAACACATTAGCCCAGTACATACAACACATGGTGAGACTAAAAACTCTCTTAGCAGAATGTCCAACGGCACCCTTGGGCGACATTATAAAAATGGGGAGTTTTTTGGTTCCGTGTGCTTGTTTAATGTGGTCTTGCTGCAAAAATGGCACACAACGAAAAATGGAAATGCACTCACTAAAGCAAAGTCAGTAAAAAGTGATTTGCTTGATGCAATTTGGGAAACATTGACCCTGTTTCAGAGTCTGTTGGTGTAATGAAACACATTTGAAATCCCCTCTTGTGATTACCTGGTGGTGGTAAATAGAACATGGCTTGTCATCGTGATTCTATCCAGTTCTGCATACTGACTGCATTTATCCATCACTGGTACTGACTGCTACATATATTTCTGATGGACTGTAAGCCATCACTTGTTCAGCTATCGAGACGGTCTTGTTCTTCATTATATCTACCATCAAAATCACAGATTATAAAATGGTATCACCAATATTTCTGACCAGAGAGTAGTTCCACTTGCCAAAGACTGATCAAGTAGGTCTACTTTGATATCAAACTATTGTACTTAGGACAACAATCGCTTTCAGGTGTTCAATCATTCTGAATGTGCATATGTAAATCAACAAGTGCTAGTGTTAACTGAAACACAGACATGAGAAAGCAGAGGTTGCAACAAGCACAATCAATGAAACAGAAAAAAAGACATGAATGAAAGAGAACGAAAGAAGGGCAATGTTGAGAGAAAGCAATGGCATACAGTATAAAAGTGAAACGATCAATTAATATCCATTTGTCTTTTTTTATTTCATGATTCATACTGTTCTAAACATAAGAAAACACAATCGATGCCAATAGTTAAATCAGACTGTGTACCTTGTCTTTGCAGGGACATCCACAGCAGGGCGACTGGCAGGACGTTACGGAACATCCATCGCCACCATCCTCCACGGATGTAAGACTCCCTGTCAATCACAGTTAAGATGGAGACATACTAGGTATCGTCTTATAGTACAGTCTTACACATGCAGTACACACAAGCACACAAATACAGTATATTTATTCATACTGATGTGTCTGCAATTTGGGTCCGCTTTAAAAGTTTGAATGATGCATTTGTGGTATGGAAACATATTTTCAGCACAAAGAGGGACCACAGCGAAGCAAATGCAGTTTTGTTATATAATGATAAATCATTCTTTCATGTCAGTTGTAATGACTTCCAGAGTTAGAGAGCACCAGTGGCGAGTACCCGACAGACTACATCAGTGTGGTTCATACAATGACTTACAAGAGATGCTCCTTGTTTGAATCTAACATAAAAATCTAAATTAGAATGAAGGTAAATATACCAATTACCGCGATTAGTCATGCCTCCATAATAACCAATGTGGTCGTTTTGATCACTGGGAAAATATATACAACCCCATCGCCTGTAGACTTTACATTCCAGGAATATCATTTGATTAATGACATGACTAGGCTTGGATAAAAGCCTTGTCTACAATATGAAAAATCCACATTGTCTGATATACAATTCTGTCTGGGAGGAGTTCAGCATAGATACATGGAAGTCAGTCAGGATAAGTTCCCTGTAATCTTATCTAACCTGTACGCAAGTGAATTGGATAAATCACTTACAATTTTTACATTTTAGTCATTTAGCAGACGCTCTTATCCAGAGCGACTTACAGTAGTGAAAGCATACATTTCAATTCATTTCATTCATTATTTTTTTATTATTATTATTATTATTTATTTTTTTGTACTGGCCCCCCGTGGGAATCGGACCCACAACCCTGGCATTGCAAACACCATTACAAACACCATGCTCTACCAACTGAGCCACAGGGAGCCCAGTTGGACAATCAAGCAGTACAAATATAAAAACAGGTTTACAGCAAGAATACGGAATGAAAAATGAAATGTGATGGGAATAGAGAAGACAAAAATAGCAGCCAGAGTCAATCCACTCATATCAACACATTTCTATAGCTGGGTCTCTGCAGTCCAGATGCATCTATGTGGGGTTATTACAGATACTACAAAATCAACCTCGTCAACCTCTTGTCATTGGTTTCTCGGTGTAATTTCCCTCTGAGTTCATACGTGATCATGACCCCATCTGAATCTGCTTCTCAATCAAAAGAGTCAATTGTTCTAACATTTCTGTATAAAATGTAATTGTGGTCTCCCAATTAACTCAAGGCCACACACATAAACAAACCTATTAGTCAGGAAATTGCAGCATACTCCAAACCCAAGTCATTTCACAGAGCTGGGTTAGCTACTATTAGTTAAATCATATGGTTGTGCTGCTGTGGGCCCAAACTATATGGACTGGATGGAGAGTCTGCCAAGAGGCCCTGTTCTCCTCCTCCATCTTAGAGAATAGAGCCTCAGCCTCCTCTGTTCATTTCCACTACACTGAGGGGAACTGGACGGACGGCTTTTCCACTTCAGCAAACACTACGTTTATTAGACAATAGCCCCATCTGGTCTGGGCCTAATTGATACCAATTACTCTAGGTGTTGCCTGAGCCTGAGCCATGGGTGGTGCTGGAGGAAGGTTCAAAATAACATTTCACAGCTTCCCAGTCTTTCTAATTTGCATTTTTTTAGAAGGTAGTAGGTATCCCACATCGAACGATTCCTCAAGAGAAACAATCACTGTACTCAAGAGATGGTAGCCAGAACCTGATGACTCGGAGAATCTTCACAGTGACAGTGTCAGAGTATGGAAGAATACCAGACCCTCTCCCTCTCCTCCATGCAGACCTTTTCATAATATAATTCAATTCACCAAACTTCATCCATTGAATAATGATAGGTCTGCATGTCTGATCCCGGTTCTGTTTTGTTCACCGTGTGCCCTCCCAAGTTCACCAACTTAGACCAGGTGATGAGTATCGCAATTCAACTTCAACTTCCTCGCAAGCACAAGGAGCACTGAGAAAAGTGATATGGAGCTATGAATAGGCCACCCACACAAAGGCCATGATCACTGATCATATTTTATTCAGACAACAGCAGGATTTTAGCTCATCATGTTCATCATGGCTGTCAGGAAACAAAGATCAAGAGAAACCTGAGTCCAGCTTACATTGTCCTCATGGAGATAAGGAAGTAAAATCTGATTTTATAGTCATTCAGAAAACAACACTCAGTAGTGAAGAACTGGCATGTTTGCGACTCCACGACCTAATAACTCACAACCTTATCTCAAAGTAATTATTCTTGCTAAACACACACAGTATAAATAATGGAAATACAGGAATATATATTCTATTCACATTTCACACAAAAAAGCCACAGATAGGCTATACTTCCTCATAACTCTAAATCCATCTATTGTTTCCTGGATTATTCAAATAGATGACTAATATGGTTATTGGAAATGATTGTGTTCTACAGACGATGGGAACCTTCAAAAATAAACTTTCCTATTTCTTTTCACATCAGATACAAACATACACACACGAACAACAACTTACAGACGCGCACAAACAATGACTGCATCTCATCTGCCCAGACTCACATGCTCCCACCCCCATCCCTAGTGCCTGCATTATTTGTCTGGGAATCGTCCAGCCCATTGACTATGTCACTACATCCCCATATGCCTTGTCTTGAAATATGCAGACAGACAGATTAAAAGTATACATTGAAACTTTCAATTTCTAACAATTGCTTCTTTTAATTTGCCAGTAGCCTAAACAGTGTAGTAGACAGCAGTATTTCAAAATGTAGAACTTGTTTTGCATAACGAAGTTAATTAAATCTTTATACATCATTTATAGCATTAGGGCTGAGCGAACAAACTGAATTAATTGCGCACTTATTACATACATTCATATTCATATATTCATGAAATTTCTGACATTAGAGAAAATTTGGTCTTTGTTGACTTGTTTCTCTCAAATATGTTAATATGAACGCAAAACAAGCTGAGAGGTCAGTTCTCCGTGTCCCTTGGAGACCACATAAAGACTTTGATTCATCTGGTAGAGAGGATGGATGGACTGTACTGCATATCCATCAAACCCATTGATGCCATACTAACAAATGGCCAGTTGTAAATTAATATGCCATTACCAATATTCAAACTAGGAGTACAAAAATGATAATGACTGATTAATCATTGTAGAGAACTATCCAGGTGTCAAGATGGTTGGAGTCATGAACCATCTTCAGACACATTCTTGATGATATGTAAAGGCCTGTCTTTCTCAACCTTATCATGGTATAGTGTCATCACTGAGCTGCTGGTCTCAGAATATGAGGGCCATCAGATCTTTCATTTATCATTAAATCCCCCAATTTAGTGGTGTGTCTGATGTCAGCCACCTGGACAGGTATAGACTATTCATCTTCCTTTCAACAGATTCTCTATGACTTCATCTCACATCTCCTAAAATGTTCTGTCCTGTCAGAAGTTCCACATTTAGGACCTGGTGGAACTGACTGGCAGCTGTAAATTTAGTCTGCAATCATTCAACTTTTGGATGAATGTTCTAGGTTGTGTAACACAAGTAAGTAAGCACATAATAAGACCACTCTTTCAATAACAATTTCTCACATGCAGACTGCACTTCAGAAGATAATACATGTCATGGCATAGTCTTCATGAAGACACAAAATATTGTTTAAAAGTGCTTAATGATACCTAAAAAAATACCCCACACCAACACAGCAGTCAAAGAGATGGAATAACAAGCATTTCACGAAATGGAGTGTTCAGTAGTGTCTTCAATAATTGAGCTAGGGGGAAAATCCCTTTTAAAAAAGTGTTCTCTGTAAAGTAGGTAGCTGAGGAACGCTCAACTCCGTTCGATTTGAGATAAGAGAGTTTAGCGTTCCTCAGCTATAATGTAGACTATTTTCACTAGGCCTACCTCAAAAGTAGTTGAGTTTACCTTGTGTCATATCATACATACATTTAGCATGTAATAATTTATCATGTCTTGATATACTGCTATAGAAGATTAATTAATAAACTGCAGGACCATTCTCAAAGTCAATCGGCTAATGTTGTAAATAAACACATACGCTGACAACAATGTGACATTCATTGATCCTCTGGTCACACTCAGGTCAATTATCTCCAAGACAATGGAAAAGAAAAGCGTCTGACAATAACAACAACATTTATAACTTACATCCTCTTATTGGAGAGGGAGCTGGTCTCATTGAAGGATCATATTATCTACTCCGCTGTCGATCCGACTGGAGTTTTCAGTTTTTGAAAACTTTTGGCAACTTCTTCAAATTCGTGCCACGCCGACGTTTCAAAACGTAATTCAGTGTATAAACGCAAAACACGCGCTTATCCCAAAGTCGAAACCTCAAATCGACTGTTGACCCTGTTCCCCTGTCACGCAAGATGCTTGAAACAGCAGCAAAGTAGTTTTAACATTCAAGGAGCATGTCCTTGCACACAGCTGGAGGACGTTCTCTCTCACTCTGGCGCCCCACCCCAAACCAAGTCCCGAGGGTTAAGAACATTTAAGAAAATGTGCTCAAAATCACCTAGAATTTTTAAGAAAATGTGCTCAAAATCACATAGAATTCTACGTTGCTTCTCCATCACACTGAAAATGGACAAATTACATTTACATGTACAGTTATTAGTCCAGTGGTGTAAAGTACTTCTTAAGTAAAAAATACTTGAAAGTATTACTTAAGTAGTGTTTTTTTTGGTATCTGTACTTTACCTTTTATATTTTTGACAAATTTTACTTTTACTTCACTACATTCCTTAAGAAAATAATGTACTTTTTAATTATTCGTTACATTTTGAATGCTTAGCATGATAGGGAAATTGTATCAAGAGAACATCCCTTATCATCATGAGTCTGATCTAGGTACTCACTAAACACACATGCTTCATGTGTAAATTATGTCTGAGTGTTGGAGTGTGTCCCTACCTATCCGTAGCTTTCAAAAACAAGAAAATGGTGCCGTCTGGCTTAAGGAATTTGAAATTATTTACAGTTTTACTTTTGATACTTAAGTATATTTAAAACCAAATACTTTTAGACTTTTACTCAAGTAGTATTTTACTGGGTGACTTTCACTTTTACCTGAATCATTTTCTATTAAGGTATCTTTACTTTTACTCAAGTATGCCAAATGGGTACTTTTGTACCACTGTATTAGTCATATGACATTTTTTTTGTGTTCTGTCTTTTCTGCTTTTTAAAAAAAGTCAGTTAAGAACAAATTCTTATTTTACTACTGTGAAATTGAAATGAGGGAGGACAAGACTGAAACAAGTTACATTTTGGACTGAAGTCTGTACAATAAACAGACTTTGATTTGTTGGCTTTTTGATCCATCATTTGCTTCGAATGTCAGTTCAGATAATCTTCTTTTGTGATAACTCTCAACAGGGTTGGATATCTGAATTTGCATGCCTTATCCACTTTTTCAGCATTTTGGTCTCCACAGCCATCACTTTTATGTAGATGAGGTTTATCCATAGCCAAAAGACAAAATGACATGTCTTCTATTGTATATAGAACTACAATAAAGTCACTGTAGTTCTATCAGCTCATTAATTGGGTTGGGAGTTCAATAAAGATGAATGGGCATGAGAGATATTTGAATGAAACTAATGGGAAGCACTTTATCCACATTGACTCTTTTATGGGGTGATGAAAATGTCATAAACTAATTTTAAAGTATGGTTTCCAGTTGTGAGTTTCTTGTATAGCTTGGGACAGCACAGCTGTTTTATATGGCGGAGAGGAGAGGCTGTAAACTTTCACAAAAGCCAAAGAAGTGGCTGTTCTCCTACCAGTACATAACAATGAATCATGACTGAAAGGGATGATCAAACCCAGCTGACGTTCCCCACAGTACTGTCATATGTGAGCTCAGTAGGGCCAGTATTGATCTCATGAAAAGACAGTGTTTACATCATGTGTGTAAGAGGGGGTATACTTTCAATATTTAATGCAAGAACTTAGACGACAAACTGCCATGTGTGACATGAAATTGTACTGTTGTTCACGGTCACTGTGAGAGAATTACCTATTTCAACTGACCAGTGACTTTTCTCCCCCAATAACCATACAGCTAGAATAGATATGTGCAAGGAACCCACCTGATTTTAATTTGCATCAACACCATGCCCATCAACAAGGAGGAAGGGAGTCAGAAAATGCTGGTGGTGACAGCTCACAATACCCTTTGGCTGGCCCTCGCTTCATACTCGTCGCCAATCCCACTGGCTCCAGGTCATCTACAAGACCCTGCTAGGTAAAGTTCCCCCTTATCTCAGCTCGCTGGTCACCATAACAGCACCCACCTGTAGCACGCGCTCCAGCAGGTATATCTCTCTGGTCACCTCCAAAGCCAATTCGTCCTTCGGCCGCCTCTCCTTACAGTTCTCTGCTGCCAATGACTTGAACGAACTACAAAAATCTCTAAAACTGGAAACACTTATCTCCCTCACTAGCTTAAGCACCAACTGTCAGAGCAGCTCACAGATTACTACACCTGTACATAGCCCATCTATAATTTAGCCCAAACAACTACCCCTTCCCCTACTGTATTTATTTATTTATTTTGCTCCTTTGCACCCCATTAGTTGTATTTTTACTTTGCACTTTCTTCCACTGCAAATCTACCATTCCAGTGTGGCCTTTTTTGCCTTTACCTCCCTTATCTCACCTCATTTGCTCACTTTGTACATAGACTTATTTTTCTACTATATTATTGACTGTATGTTTGTTTTACTCCATGTGTAACTCTGTGTTGTTGTATGTGTCAAACTGCTTGCTTTATCTTGGCCAGGTCGCAATTGTAAATGAGAACTTGTTCTCAACTTGCCTAACTGGTTAAATAAAGGTGAAATAAAAATAAATAAAAAAATAACTCTTAAGGCAATAGGCAGGCAATGAAGATAAGACAATGAGCGCGATGACATCAAGAAACTAGGCATGATAATCACATTGAACAGGTCGAGCAAAACAAAACGTGACCCCAGAGGACTAATTGATTATTTCCTTAATAAGTAAAGGGCTTGGGACACTCAAATGGAGTGGAACACAGAAACCGGATTAATTTACTAAACATAAGTGGGGTTAAACAGTAAATGTGGTATTTTGGAAATGGACGACTCAAAAATGTCAGTCAGCAGTCATGTAGTTCATTACAGGTTTACTTTCTATGCCTCTTGAAATGACTTCCTGGTGACATTATAAATATTCTACGTTTTTGTTCACACCTTTCGTCTCATTTCCTCAAATTGCACATTGAAGCGTTTCTTTTAATGTGCCCGCAGAGTGAATATTCCACTATGAGGTCCACTCAATTATCTGCTCTTAGAGTTTCAGCACATTTTAATAATGGCTGATGGCTATAAATTACAGTTCAATTACCATTATCCAAGGAGCAGTAAGAGACATTAGGGGATAATGACTTGGAGAAGGTCATCTTCAAAGCTTAGCTACATAAACAGAGCAAATTAGTTAAATATACTGAACAAAAATATAAATGCAATATGTAAAGTGTTGGTCTCATGTTTCATTAGCTGAAATAAAAGATCCCAGACATTTTCCATACGCACAAAAAGCTTATTTCTCTCAAATTTTGTGCACACATTTGTTTTCATCCCTGTAAGTGAACATGTGTCCTTTGCCAAGACAATCCATCCACCTGACAGGTGTGGCATATCAAGAAGCCGATTAAACAGCATGATCATTACATTGGGCGGCAGCGTAGCCTAGTGGTTAGAGCATTGGACAAATAACCGAAAGGTTGCAAGTTCAAATCCCTGAGCTGACAAGGTACAAATCTGTCGTTCTGCCACTGATCCTAGGCTGTCATTGAAAATAAGAATTTGTTCTTAACTGACTTGCCTAGTTAAATAAAGGTATAAAAATACACAGGTGCACCTTGTGCTGGGGACAATAAAAGGCCACTCTGGAAATTTTGTTATGCCAGAGATGTCTCAAGTTAAGGGAGCAGGAATGTCCACCAGAGCTGTTGCCAGATAATTTCTCTACCATAACCTCATTTTAGAGAATTTGGCAGTACGTCCAACCTGCTTCACAACCGCAGACCAAGTGCAACCACGCCAGCCCAGGAACTCCACAAACGGCTTCTTCACCTGCTGGATCGTCGGTGACCAGCCACCCGGACAGCTGATGAAACAGGAGTATTTCTGTCTGTAATAAAGCCCTTTTTTGGGGGAAAAACTCATTCGGATTGGCTGGGCCTGGATCCCAAGTGGGTGGACCTATGCCCTCCCAGGCCCACCCATGGCTGTGCCCCTGCACAGTCATGTGAAATCCATAGATTAGGGCCTAATTAATTGATTTCAATTGACTGATTTCTTTGTATGAACTGTAACTCAGTAACATTTTTGAAATTGTTTCATGTTTCGTCTATATTTTTGTTCAGCAATCGCACGTTCTGGATATATTTATTCAAAGAACCCATCAACTGGGACTGTTGCTGTCTCTACGGTGTAGCACTGGCATGCTTAATTATTTCCTAGTTCAACAAGCTTATGGAAATGTATTAAATAATGAACAATGACCTAAACACTTCAATTGATTTGTTTTAATAATGGTCAAATGAGTCCTTCATTTACATTAAGTACACATTGACTACAAAATGTAAAAAAAACAAAACAAGGGAGTTTAAATGAAAAATAAAGAAATATCACAAACACAGAAAACTCAGGAACTTTTGCATATTTGAGGATGGACTGATCTACTGCTCAGTCAAAGTTGACAAAATACAAAATTACAAGTTTAGTGTTAAAGTAAGGGAAGCACTTTTAACTAAAGTGACATTACCGTACCCTTGGAATTAGTTCTCTATGAGGCGGTTTCCTGGACAGAGATTAAGCTTTGTCCTAGAATAAAAAACATACAATGAAGAAACTCCATTAAAATATTTTTTTTAGTCCAGGACTAGGCTTAATCTACGTCTGGGGAAACTGGCCCCAAATGTCCCTTCCCTGACTGCTCCCTCCCCAAGAAGTCATCACACCAAGTAAACATGAACAAGTCTTCCTCTTGCTTGGACAGTTTTGTTTGTGCAGCTCTGTGTACTAAAGCAGACAGCATCAGTACAAACAGAGTACCAAGCATTAATCAATCACTTTAAAACATTTATTTAAATTGTGTTGATGCAGAAAGGACAGTCTTTCACCCGAGAAAAGGAGATAGATAGTGATTTGAAAACACATTAAAGGGCAGATCAATAATGTCCCCTGATAATAATCTATTGAAGCATTGGTCTATAAATTAAGATTAACAAGAGAAACTGTGTAGTCTTCAAGGATTATGAGCTGCAAACTCTGAGCATGTCCCCAAAACATACATGCATACAGAGGGGATGTGTGTTACACAGAAGTGTTATCAAAACAGTCAGTTAGTTGCTAGTGTAAACTAATGAGGTGTATACTGTGCTAATAGAGGAAGGATGCACTGTTTTAATATACAGGCTCAGGAAGTCTTTATTGAGCGCTTCACTCTAGTCATGGACAGCCATGTTGGAAGCTCCACAACAGGAGTCCAATATGGAGACACAGATGTCATTGTTGTTTACAGTGATGTTGAAGGCTTGGGACAGAATTGCTCTCTTCAGACGCATGCCGTAGACTAGAGGCTAATGGTCTCTCAGTTCTTCTGGACCAGATCAGCAATACAGTGACACCAGGGGACAATGGGTCTCATTCTTTTCCAGTGGTCAGTAAGTTGAGGGCCTTCTGCAGATTTTGCACCGCCGTGCCCACGTCTTCATACTGCAGGGCGCTGCCGGCGTACTTGCAGTACTTCTGAGCCCTGGTGTAGTCCTCTGGCGTGAGGCGCACGTCACCTGCCGAGACAAAGAATTAGGTGTTCCTTTGAGACGAGTAATTATTGAAAATGAAAGTTACATTCTATGTGATCACTTAATTAAGAGAGATTGTGTGTCTGAGTAACACACGCCACCCGTTACACTCTCACTGACCCACCGTATTAGGTCATCAACTGTGAGTTAACACCAGCCTGACACAGCTCTCTGATTTATCCTTTAACTCAAAACATATTCCAAATCCAACCTCCCTATTCAATATCACCAGAATTTGAGACACTGGCCATAAGTCCCATGACTATTTTTTAATAGAAGATGCTATTTAGAACTCTTAAAGAATCATGTCGGTCAAGACCAGAGTATGTGAGCGGAGTGTGCCCAATTTGACTGGAGAGCGGAGCATGTTTCCCAAAGGCTGGAGTGCCGGCCTTCTCGCCCGCTCCAATTTAACTCCAGTACTGCTCCAGTAGCGCTCACTTCACCAGCTCAAGGCATTTCTAGCCCAGCATGCATTTGTAAGATACTTGGGTGCTGCTATAGCCCCTTGCTTTAGCTACTGTCAGGAGTTCGCAAAATATTTTCATAAAGAAACTGATAAAATACACAGGTGCAAAAATCAAGGTGACTTACAAAGACGAGGAGGACCAAGAGCATGAGAGGTGATGTAGTGTCCACAACTAAAGAATCATTGTGGAATCTGAAAAGACACGTATCCTGAAAGGATGATGGTGTAGTACGTGCACATAACATAAATTAACGAGGTGGGTAGCTAGCCAAGTGAGTCATTGTAGCAAAGTATTTATAAACCAAAAAATCAGATCTCTTAAAGGTTTTGTTCATTTTCGTTCTATCATTGATTTTGGCCCAATAGGCCTGACATAATACCTCTTTTAAGGAACTTTCTGTTTTGATAGGGTTATTTTGCCTAAAAACCTTTAGGCCTACCTATAGAAAAGTAAAAATACAAATCCGCATCCCTGCCCAGCCTGGCAAGAGTGGCCCGAAGGGTGTTTAGCATCCCCAGTGGCTCTGCAAGCGTGGAGAGGGTATTTTCTGCTGCTGATCTGCTCTCCAGGCACCATCGCATGAGTCTGAAGTCACAGACTTTGGCGAAACTGACGTTTCTAAAAGTGAATCAAAAGGCATTAGATGCTATGAACCTAGTAAGGCTAAGTACACAACCGATCGAAAGTTTTAGAACACCCACTCATTCAAGGGTTTTACTTTATTTTTACTATTTTCTACATTGTAGAATAACAGTGAAGACATCAAAAGTATGACATAACACATAAGGAATCATGTAGTAACCAAAAAAGCATTAAACAAAACAAAATATATTTTATATTTGAGATTTTTCAAATAGCTACCCTTTGACTTGACAGCTTTGCACACACTTGGCATTCTCTTAACCAGCTTCATGAGGTAGTCACCTGGAATGCATTTCAATTAACCAGAGTGCCTTCTTAAAAGTTAATTTGTGGAATTTCTTTCCTTCTTAATGAATTTCAGCCAATCAGCTGTGTTGTGACAAGGGGGGGTGGGGGTGTACAGAAGATATCCCTATTTGGTAAAAGACCAAGTCCATATTATGCCAAGAACAGCTCCTTCTCATGTCCTTTTTAGTGTTTTGATGCTGTTTAATATGACATGTAGCATATCAAATCAATGTTTGTCACGTGCGCTGAATAGAACAGGTGTAGACCTTACAGTGAAATACTTACATACAGGCTCTAACCAATAGTGCAAAAAAGGTATTAGGTGAACAATAGGTAGGTAAAGAAATAACAACAACAGTAAAAGGACAGTGAAAAATAACAGTAGCGAGGCTATATACAGTAACGAGGCTATAAAAGTAGTGAGGCTACATACAGACACCGGTTAGTCGGGCTGATTGAGGTAGTATGTACATGTAGATATGGTTAAAGTGACTATGCATATATGATGAACAGAGAGTAGCAGTAGCGTAAAAGAGGGGTTGGCGGGTGGTGGGACAATGCAGATAGCCCGGTTAACCAATGTGCCGGGAGAACTGGTTGGTCGGGCCAATTGAAGTAACTATGTACATGAATGTATAGTTAAAGTGAGGGAAAAAAACTGTTGAGAAGCCTTTTTGTCCTAGACTTGTCACTCCGGTACCACTTGCCATGCGGTAGTAGAGAGAACAGTCTATGACTGGGGTGGCTGGGGTCTTGGACAATTTTTAAGGCACTCCTTGCCTGGTGTAGAGGTCCTGGATGGCAGGCAGCTTAGCCCCAGTGATATACTGGGCCGTACGCACTACCCTCCGTAGTGCCTTGAGGCCGAGCAAGTGATGCAACCAGTCAGGATGCTGTCAATGTTGCAGCTGTAGAACCTTTTGAGGATCTCAGGACCCATGCCAAATCATTTCAGTTTCCTGAGGGGGAATAGGCTTTGTCGTGCCCTCTTCACGACTGTCTTGGTGTGTTTGGACACTTCTAGATTGTTGGTGATGTGGACACCAAGGAACTTGAAGCGCTCAACCTGCTCCACTACAGCCCCGTCGATGAGAATGGGGGCGTGCTCGGCCCTCCTTTTCCTGTAGTCCACAATTATCTCCTTAGTCTTGGTTACGTTGAGGGATAGGTTGTTATTCTGGCACCACCCGGCCAGGTCTCTGACCTCCTCCCTATAGGCTGTCTCGACATTGTCGATGACCAGGCCTACCACTGTTGTGTCGTCTGCAAACTTAATGATGGAGTTGGAGTCTTGCCTGGCCATGCAGTCGTGGGTGAACAGGGAGTACAGGGGGGGACTGAGCACGCACCCCTGGGGGGCTCCAGTGTTGAGGATCAGCGTGGCAGATGTGTTGCTACCTACCCTCACCACCTGGGGGCGGCCCGTCAGGAAGTGCAGGATCCAGTTGCAGAGGGAGGTGCCAGGATCCTTAGCTTAGTGATGAGCTTTGAGGGTACTATGATGTTGAAGGCTGAGCTGTAGTCAATGAATAGCATTCTCACATAGGTGTTCCTTTTGTCCAGGAGGGAAAGGGCAGTGTGGATCTGTGGATCTGTTTGGGCAGTATGCAAATTGGAGTGGGTCTAGGGTTTCTGGGATAACGGTGTTGATGTGAGCCATTACCAGCCTTTCAAAGCACTTCATGGCTACGGACGTGAGTGCTACGGGTCTGTAGTCATTTAGGCAGGTTGCCTTCGTGTTCTTGGGCACATGGACTATGGTGGTCTGCTTGAAACATGTTGGTATTACAGACTCAATCAGGGACATGTTGAAAATGTCAGTGAAGACACCTGCCAGTTGGTCAGCACATGCCCGGAGCACACGTCCTGGTAATCCGTCTGGCCCCGCAGCCTTCTGAATGTTGACCTGTTTAAAGGTCTTACTCACGTCGGCTACGGAGAGCGTGATCACACAGTTGTCCAGAACAGCTGATGCTCTCATGCATGCCTCAGAGTTGCTTGCCTCGAAGTGAGCATAGAAGTGATTTAGCTCGTCTGGTAGGCTCGTGTCACTGGGCAGCTCGCGGCTGTGCTTCCCTTTGTAGTCTGTAATAGTTTGCAAGCCCTGCCACATAAGACGAGCGTCGGAGCCGGTGTAGTATGATTCAATCTTAGCCCTGTATTGACGCTTTTCCTGTTTGATGGTTCTTCGCAGGGCATAGCAGGATTTCTTACAAGCTTCCGGGTTAGAGTCCCACACCTTGAAAGCGGCTGCTCTACCCTTTAGCTCAGTGCGAATGTTGCCTGTAATCCATGGCTTCTGGTTGGGGTATGTACGTACAGTCACTGAGGACAACGTCCTCATGCACTTATTGATAAAGCCAGTGACTGATGTGGTGTACTCCTCAATGCCATCGGAAGTATCCCGGAACATGTTCCAGTCTGTGATAGCAAAACCGTCCTGTAGTTCAGCGTCTGCTTCATCGGACCACTTTTTTTATATACCGAGTCACTGGTGCTTCCTGCTTTAATTTTTGCTTGTTAGCAGGAATCAGAAGGATAGAGTTGTGGATGGATTTAACAAATGGAGGGCGAGGGAGAGCTTTGTACGCGTCTCTGTGTGTGGAGTACATTTGAAATGATGAGTGCTTCTTACAGTCACCTTTTCATGTTGTTTATTAAAATACTTTTAATTCAAATCACATGGTTTGGTTTCAATACTTCAAAATCAAATGGTTGGTCCAGATAGTCACCAAAACAGATGGATCTTAGTTAAATGGTGATTTCAATGAATGGAGCTGCATTTTTCTTCTTCCTGTTAGCGAGGAGCGTTTTTTAGTGGAGCTGTTGGAAAGAACATGGAGCACAGCTCTGTGAGCGATGAGCTCAACTCCGTTCACATACTCTGGTCTAAACACATACGCTAAGCCTTTTTAATATTCTCCGAATTCCAAAAGGTTTAAAAAACATTTGTGGTAACATGAACATAACAAAAATTGAATGGTGTAATTCAAAATTAATGTTTTTTGTGTACAGTTGAAGTCAGAAGTTTACATACACTTAGGTTGGAGTCATTAAAACTCGTTTCTCAAACACTCCACAAATTTCTTGTTAACAAACTATAGTTTTGGCAAGTCGGTTAGGACATCTACTTTGTGCATGACACAAGTCATTTTTCTAACAATTGTTTACAGACAGATCATTTCACTTATAATTCACTGGATCACAATTCCAGTGGGTCAGAGGTTTACATACCCTAAGTTGACTGTGCCTTTAAACAGCTTGGAAAATTCCAGAAAATGATGTCATGAGACCGCAACAGCAAATGACCTTGTGAAGATGCTGGAGGAAACAGGTACAAAAGTATCTATATCCACAGTAAGACGAGTCCTATACCGACATAACCTGAAAGGCTGCTCAGCAAGGAAGAAGCCACTGCTCCAAAATCGCCATAAAAAAGCCAGACTATGGTTTGCAACTGTACATGGGGATAAAGATCGTACTTTTTGGAGAAATGTCCTCTGGTCTGATGAAACACAAATAGAACTGTTTGGCCATAATGACCATCGTTATATTTGGAGGAAAAAGGGGGAGGCTTGCAAGCCGAAGAACATCATCCCAATCGTGAAGCACTGGGGTGGCAGCATCATGTTGTGGGGGTGCTTTGCTGCAGGAGGGACTGGTGCACTTCACAAAATAGAGGACATCATGAGGAGGGAAAATGATGTGGATATATTGAAGCAACGTCTCAAGACATCAGTCAGGAAGTTAAAGCTTGGTCGCAAATGGGTCTTCCAAATGGACAATGACCCTAAGCATACTTCCAAAGTTGTGGCAAAATGGCTTATGGACAACAAAGTCAAAGTATTGGAGTGGCCATCACAAAGCCCTGACCTCAATCCTATAGACAATTTGTGGGCAGAACTGAAAAAGCATGTGCGAGCAAGGAGGCCTACAAACCTGACTCAGTTACACCAGCTCTGTCAGGAGGAATGGGCCAAAATTCACCCAACTTATTGTGGGAAACTTGTGGAAGGCTACCTGAAACATTTGACCCAAGTTAAACAATTTAAAGGCAATGCTACCAAATACTAATTAAGTGTATGTAAACTTCTGACCCACTGGCAATGTGATGAAAGAAATAAAAGCTGAAAGAAATAATTTCTCTACTATTATTCTGACATTTCACATTCTTAAAATAAAGTGGTGATCCTAACTGACCTAAGACAGGGAATTTTTACTAGGATTAAATGTCAGGAATTGTGAAAAACTGAGTTTAAATGTATTTGGCCAAGGTGCATCTAAACTTCCGACTTCAACTGAAAATTCAAATTAATGTTAATGCCCATTTATTAGTGTAGACATTGAACAAAAACATGAGGTTTTGCAGCTGTTTAAAAATAGAGGGTAACAAAATCTGTATGAAAATAATTTAACATGCTTACCTTTTCACTCCTCAACCACAGTGATTGATACACTGAAATATGGTCATGGACAAAATTTCCAGAATCTAGCATTGTCTACCAGTGACTGCCCAATTTTTTAAAAAGGAGACATTACAGGCAGAACATACTCATGCATTAGCAGCATGGCAAGCAATGTATTTGTGGCTTGCCACAAGAAGCTCCTATTTACCACCAGCCATTTAAATTATAGGGTAAGGCTGAGGTTGGTAGATTCTGAACACTTGCGTTAAGTCATGGCAGATGCTGGTGGGCATTTTGTTCATTTTATAACCCTTGACCTTCAGAATATACCACCACGAAAACGCAGTTCCATCTGATTAAAGATGTATACAGCTCTGAGGGGTGGTTACTGTACTTAATATTTGGGGGCAGAATAAATGGTCTGGTCAAAGACTGCGCTCTCAACGTCGCCTAACGCTGTCTCAAATAGAGAACGAGAATGTCATTATACAATACTTAGTCTTATTTGAGAAGAATCCAGGTTCAGATAATGCGTGCTGACGCCGCAAGGTCTGGGAACCTCAAAGCGCATGCATCTCAAATTGTATTTTTGCGTCTGAAATGGTATGTGCGGGCACAACCTGTAGACATTTGTTGGTCTCGTGTCAGTGTGCTACGTACATACCAGGCAGCGCACTAGCTCTGGTCCAGGGCGTTACGCTAACCACTGTTGCTTGTGCAGCTATGTATTACGTGCTAGCTACCTAGCAAGCTTGGACACTGTAGCTAGCTAGCAGACAGCTAGTACACACTAGCTTCTAAATCTAAATGTAATTTCACCACCCGTGCTGTTGGTGGAGATAACGCATCATCCTATCTGGCACCATTCGAGAATTTGGTCTCATCTCGTATGTATTACAGAGTCTGTGGCGTGAGAAGGTATCTGCTGGAGCCAGACCCTATACTCTTATTTTGCTTGGCTTTGAAAGGTTAGAGTCCTAGCTTAGAGCTTGAATCTACAGAAACTGTAACTCAACCACTTAAATAGGATTAGATCCGGCCAGATTATGGGTGATCTGCTTTTTGTAAATTATATTATACTGGACACTTTTATTCTATACACTTCAAGCAGAGAAAATGTTTCATTTGCCGCAGTGTTTTTGGTAATGTTCCCCCCTTACATACGTCCTACAACACTATTAAACTGGACTCTGCTGAGTAAGCCATGTAATTATCACCTCTCATGCCAACCCAATGCTGTGTATTCTGCTCTCTATTCATTACGATTTATTAAAGCCGCATTGCTATGACACTGCAATTGTTCATGTAGTCATTTTCTTTTCATCAGCCACAGACTGATTATTTGGGTTTGTCTGTGGTCATATTTTTCCCACCAGTGCTGGAAACCGAGAGCCCACAGTCTGTTTTCCATAAACCGTTATGAGGAGACCTGCCAGTCTCCCTCTCCATCTCCTCACCCCCCCTTCATCTCCTCACAACCAAGAGGGGAACCATCTCATCCCGGCCACTTCAGATGAGCTGCAGGGGCTTCATGTTGTAAAAACTCAGCAGTCAGGGTTTTTCACAGAGGCCTGTGGGACAGCAGGTGTGGCATGGTGGTTTTGGGGTGTGGGTGTGGTGAGGCCCAGGGTGCTTAGGGGAAGGGAAGGGGGTACTATGCCGTCCCTGTCCTTACCTTCCTGAGTGGCACTCAGCAGTGAGGGGTCGACCGCCGGAATGCTTCGGGGAACAGGCACTGGTTTAATGGGCTCTCCTGTAAACAACACAGGGGAACAGGGCAATATTTAATGTGTTTGTTTTGCAGGTCCTGGAGTCTGCAGTGTGCCGCCCCTGATTCAATTAGCACCAGAGAACCTCAGGGGTCACTGGGTGGAGATGGGTCACTGAGGCTCTGATAGAATGCTTTCCCCTGGGCATCTAGGGAAAAGCACCCTATCTGAGCCTCAGAGTGGACCCTGCCCTCACCCCTGGCTTTGCTTTGATCTTTAAAAGGTGGAGAGAGAGAGGGCAGACAGACAGACCTCTGGTACCACAGCCTGCCAAGCCTGAGTCAATAAGGAATACATATTGACTGTCCATATTACATCAACAACTACTTTAATGAGCCTGTGACATATTAATAATAACCACTAGAGAATGAATAAACAAACATCTAGTTGGTCATTATCTGGTGGGGCTGTTACAAATGACAGTGTTGGCTGCTTTGTGTGAGGTAACTGTTTTCTGGGTGATATGTGACAACACCCAAGTCAGCCACAAAGAAAGCAGTCATTAGGGTTCATATACACAATACTGTCCCTCCGCTCACAAAGAGCTGCAAAGGAAAAATTATTAGGCCCTTTTTCTATGCTTGTCGACTATGCCAAAATATACAAAAACAGGTATAATGGCAAAGTTTATCCCACGGGCTTGAGCTAAGCTGTACTCAAGTTATGCCAGTGGATACAATTTGTCTTAACTTCAACTTAAGAACACCAGTCTATTATACATCAGGTTTGTGAAAACTTTCCCAATGGTCAGGTGAAGAATTAGTCAAATTAGCTGTTGGTTGCTGAATAGGATTGTAATGACATAGCAAGACTGCAGAGAGGAATTGATCAAGAGTCCATAGGGGCCCTATAGATTCTGATGGCATTGTATCATTTCCTGAGGCTCTGCTGAGTGACAGGGTGGTGTGTAGAGGTCCCATTCTCTACCTGCAGGTGTGTTAGCTGGACAGTGGGCTCCAGGAGGGATGTGGATGTTGTTGTAGTTGGTGGGGGGGTAGGGGGGACCCCCCATGGACCCCGGACCCTGAGGGTAGGGGGGACCCCCCATGGACCCTGGCCCCAGGTCTGGATCCCCAAAGCCGGGCTGGGAATGGGGTGGAGACTGTGGCTGAGCAGGCTGGGAGGACTGGTACGACGGTCCCCCTCCACCCTCAGCACCATACTCCTCATCTTGGAAGACAGGAAGACAAAAATAAGACGGAGGATTTTAAGAAGTGTAGTTTGTAGTACCTCAGACTTATGTCAGGGAACTCATATTGTAGATTTACGCTAACATTTTTTCAACATGACAATACACCGACCCCATACCACGTCAGACATCTGATGAGGCAGAACTTATGCAAGACTGAGTGTTAGCTACATGAGGTATAGATCTATAAATCTTTGCAATAAAATCTATTTTCTGCAGATGAACATGCTGGTAGACTACCCACTGAGTTACATCATTACCTTGCTGTGGCAACAATATCAGAGGCTGACTCAATATGGCTAGGAACTATAACAATTTAAGTTAGGTCATCAGAGTCCCTGCCCATCTTCTGAAAACATCTGAAGCCCAACCTCTTCAAAGAGTTTTTTAAATAATCCAAGAGCAAAAAAATATAAAAAAATGCAAGAATTGTGAACTAAACACTTGCACTTTACTTTTTTCCCCCCCTTACTAGCTCCAACTTCGCTGATCACAACTTTATTAAGGAAACATTTACTTACTATGGACTGTGATATGTGGATGTTCCACCTATATTAAGATGAATGCACTAAGTGTAAATCGCTCTGGATAAGAGTATCTGGTAAATGACACAAATGCAAATGTCTAAGTACGTGTTACAATTCTGTAAAGCTCAAAACACTTTTAAATCAAAGCCCAACAGACTGCTACACTTTATCTTAGTAATTCCCTTCCAAACATCACCCACATTATCTTTCAATCATGTGGAATTTACTTCTAATGCATCAACTCGCAATATGCCTTAATCTAAAATCGGTTTAGTTTAGTTCATTGAGGAGTCAGACCGTGGGTATGCTTTAAGTTTAAACTATGTGCAGCACCAGGTCCCAGACCAGCCATCCTCTCCTCATGCAACATGAGGAATGAGTCACCAAGGAGCCACTCTTTTCCTTCATGCAACCACTGATGCAAAGGAATGTTACAGGAAACCCTACAGCTATGGAAGTGGATCTGAGCTTCCAACACACTGTGACAGCTTCTTGGCACGGATTGGCGGAGATGAATTAAATGGCCACTTTGGGGCAATGTGCCGAGTGCCGACATACTGCTCAAACGGAACGATGTACATTCAGTACATATGAACAGTAAGTTGTGGAAAAACATATCAAGCATTAGCCTAAGTTTTGTTATGCAAAGATGAAGCCTATGTACTTGATTAGTGATGTATAGCAGACTAAACATATTTTACTTTAAAAGTTTATTCAGACAAAAACAAAATTTGAATAAATGTTGTGTGTACTGAACTTAAATCAGCTTGAATTGGAAAAAGTGATCTACTCTGTCTTTGAGCTACGATATGCACCATGTTTATATAGCACAGTGAGCCAATTCCCAGAAGAAAAAGCTTAAATCAAGTACTGAAGAAAAATAAAAAAGAAGGAAATTCCATTTAAAATGGGTAAGGCACCTATTCTTTAAACTCATTAAAAGTAATATGTTCAAAACATATTTTGGAGTGACCACATTTAATTTAAAGAAAATATTATATTACATCCATACACTATATATACACAAAAGTATGTGGACACCCCTTCAAATTTGTGGAGTCGGCTATTACAGCCACACCCATTGCTGAAAGGTGTATAAAATCGAGCACACAGCATTGGCAGCAGAATGGCCTTACTGAAGAGCTCAGTGACTTTCAACGTGGCACCGTCATAGGATGCCACCTTTCCAACAAGTCAGTGTCATATTTCTGCCCTGCTAGAACTGCCCCGTTCAACTGTAAGTGTTGTTATTGTGAAGTGGAAACATATAGGAGCAAGAACGGCTCATATGCAAAGTGGTAGACCACCCAAGCTCACAGAACTACCGTGTTCCAAACTGCCTCTGGAAGCAACGTCAGTACAATAACTGTTCGTTTGGAGTTTTATGAAATCGGTAACCATGGCCGAGCAGCCACACACAAGCCTAAGATAACCATGCGCAATGCCAAGGGTCGGCTGGAGTGGTGCAAAGCTCTCCGCCATTGGACGCAGTGGAGCAGTGGAAACACTTTCTCTGGAGGGATGAATCACGCTTCACCATCTGGCAGTCCAACAGACGAATCTGGGTTTGGCAGATGCCAGGAGAACGCTACCTGCCCCAATGCATAGTCCCAACTGTAAAGTTTGGTGGAGGAGGAATAATGGTACTGGGCTGTTTTTATGGTTTGGGCTAGACCCCTTAGTTCTTGTAATCTTAACGCTACAGCTATCAACAACATTGTAGACGATTCTGTGCTTTGTGGCAACAGTTTGGGGAAGTCCCTTTTCTGTTTCAGCATGACAATGCCCCCATGCACAAAGCAAGGTCCATACAGAAATGGTTTGTCGAGATCAGTGTAGAAGAACTTGACTGGCCTGCAGAGAGCCCTGACCTCTACCCCATCAAAACACCTTTGGGATGAATTAGAACACCGACTGCGAGCCAGGCCTAATCGCCCTACATCCGTGCCCGATCTCACTAATGCTCATGGCTGAATGGAAGCAAGTCCCTGCAGAAATGCTCCAAAATCTAGTGGAATGCCTTCCCCGAAGAGTGGAGGGCATTATTATAGCAGCAAAGGGGGGTCCAACTCCATATTAATGCCCATGATTTTGGAATGAGATGTTCGACTAGCAGGTGTCCACATACTTATGGTCATGTAGTGTATTTTCAGAGATTAAAAATCAAACATTCTATGTGCTATATTTGACACCACTTTGGACATACTGTAGGAAGTGTGAGATGAATGAAAAACAGACTATAACACATTTTCATATACAGTTGCGGCAAAACATATCGGCAAGATGGCACTTTTCTTAAATACTACTGTTTCTTCTAAAATAAGTTGAAATTGAAAAACCTTTGTTCCCCACACCATGTTATTGGATTTTCAACACTGCAGAACCAATTTTATTTTAAAAAAGGTAGAAAAATTGACATGGAAAAAATGATTGGCACCCTGGAGCTAGTACTTGGTTGCACAGCTTTCGGCCAAGATAACTGCCAACAAATGTTTATTGTAGCCATCAATGAGCTTGCTGCACCCTCCTACTGGCAATTTGTCCCACTTTTTAGCAACAGACTGCTCTAATTCGTCAATGTTTGAGAGGTGCCCTCCACCAACTGCTATTTTCAGCTCTCGAGATAGGTTTTGGATGTGATGTGATGTGATTTGGGTCAGTACTCCTCGCTGGACACTCAAGAAGAGTCTTCTTGAACCATTCCAGGGTTCTTTTTATGTGTGTTTGGGGTTGTTGTCCTTCTGGAAGATCCACTACCTTCTACACAGACAGTTTTTGGACACTGGATAGAACATTGCACTCCGAAAGACCTTGATAATCTGCTGATTTCGTGATGTCCTGCACATAGACAGGGGTGGTCTTAGTGATTTGGATGCCCCATGCAGGGGATTTACAACAGGTGTAGAGCCTAACTGGCATACAGTTGAAGTCGGAAGTTTACATACACCTTAGCCAAATACATTTAAACTTAGTTTTTCACAATTCCTGACATTTAATCCTAGTAAAAATTACAGTTAAGATCACCACTTTATTTCAAGAATGTGAAATGTCAGAATAATCGTAGAGAGAATGATTTATTTCAGCTTTTATTTATTTCATCACATTCCCAGTGGGTCAGAAATGTACATACACTCAATTAGTATTTGGTAGCATTGCCTTTAAATTGTTTAACTTGGGTCAAACGTTTCAGGTAGCCTTCCAACAAGCTTCCCACAATAAGTTAGGTGAATTCTGGCCCATTCCTCCTGACAGGACTGGTGTAACTAAGTCAGGTTTGTAGGCCTCCTTGCTCGCACACGCCTTTTCAGTTCTGCCCAGAAATTATCTATAGGATTGAGGTCAGGGCTTTGTGATGGCCACTCCAATACCTTGACTTTGTTGTCCTTAAGCCATTTTACCACAACGTTTGAAGTGTGCTTCGGGTCACTGTCCATTTGGAAGACCCATTTGCGACCAAGCTTTAACTTCCTGACTGATGTCTTGAGATGTTGCTTCAATATATCCACCATTTTTTTCTTCATGATGCCATATATTTTGTGAAGTGCACCAGTCCCTCCTGCAGCAAAGCACACCCACAACATGATGCTGCCCCCCCGGTGCTTCACGGTTGGGATGGTGTTCTTCGGCTTGCAAGCCTCCCCCTTTTTCCTCCAAACATAATGATGGTCATTATGGCCAAACAGTTCTATTTTTGTTTCATCAGACCAGAGGACATTTCTCCAAAAAGTACGATCTTTGTCCCCATGTGCAGTTGCAAACTGTAGTCTGGCTTTTTTTAATGGTGATTTTGGAGGGGTGGCTTCTTCCTTGCTGAGCGGCCTTTCAGTTTATGTCGATATAGGACTCATTTTACTGTGGATACATTTGTACCGGTTTCCTCCAGCATCTTCACAAGGTCCTTTGCTGTTGTTTTGGGATTGATTTGCACATTTCACACCAAAGTACGTTCATCTCTAGGAGACAGAACGCGTCTCCTTCCTGAGCGGTATGACGGCTGTTTGGTCCCATGGTGTTTATACTGGCGTACTATTGTTTGTAGAGATGAACGTGGTACCTTCGGGCGTTTGGAAATTTCTCCCAAGGATGAACTAGACTTGTGGAGGTCTACAATTTTTTTTTCTGAGGTCTTGGCTGATTTCTTTGGATTTCCCATGATGTCAAGCAAAGAGGCACCGAGTTTGACAGTAGGCCTTGAAATACATCCACAGGTACACCTCCAATTGACTCAAATGATGTCAATTAGCCTATCAGAAGCTTCTAAAGCCATGACATAATTTTCTGGAATTTTTCAAGATGTTTAAAGGCACAGTCAACTTAGTGTATGTAAACTTCTGACCCACTGGAAATGTGATACAGTGAATTATAAGTGAAATAATCTGTCTGTAAACAATTGTTGGAAAAATTACTTGTGTCATGCACAAAGTAGATGTCCTAACCGACTTGCCAAAACTATAGTTTGTTAACAAGAAATTTGTGGAGTGGTTGAAAAACAAGTTTTAATGAGTCCAACATAAGTGTATGTAAACTTCCGACTTCAACTGTACATACGCAGTGCGCAAGTTTCAAGTTTGGGGAAGATCATTTTCACCATAAAAATGCACCTTTATAATAAAAGCATTACATTCATAATCGCATGTGGTCACTTTTGAGAATGGTGTTTTCAGCAAATGGAACATTCGCGCTAATAGCCTACTGCCGTGTGCGCATTGCTGCACTTACAATGTGAAGAAATAGCCTAATAGATTATCATCATTTTCAGCCAAACATTATCATCTGTTCTGTCAGGCTCATTGCTCAAAACAGGGTTTTTTATGCTAGTGGTTGTATTCATGTGGGATCTATCGCGTCCCACAACTGTCCAAGACTATGATTGGAATATTTATTTCTCACACAGAATAGGTCAACTTTTGTACTATGGGGGATTGACATAGGCTAGTGCTTTTGCTGTTGGTTAGGCCAACTCATCTTGAAGGCCGACGAAAAGTAAATGTGGACAGTTATTCCAATATCTTCAATATGCGCCTCGGAAAAGGATGCGCGCAGTTGTGTCCCAGATGTGTCGGTCTTCACTTGTTGCCTGTGAGAAAGACCCAATCACGTGATGGAGAGCTATGTGAGTGAGGTGCTTTGGCACGCAGCTGGGAGAAGAGAATTATAATTATTATATTCAGCCCAAGGGCACAACAGCCACTCGCTGCAAAGAGAATGGATTTTTTTAGGGTGCATTACGGCCACACAAAGGGGATGCAGCCCGTAAATTTAAGGCATTATCAAGTGCTTGTCAATTTGTGAATGAGAGACTGATGAAGTGTGTTCAGCTTGCACAAAAAACAAAGCTGAGTGCATGCCTTTCACGCAACCTTTTAAAAATTGTCATTAGAGTCGCATTCTTCATACTATAAAATAATGCCATGAAATTCTAAGCAAATATTGCTGGCTAAATGAACTAGTGTAGCTCACAGCCATACTGCATAGCCAGATCAGGGCCTAACATAAGGACAACTCCGAGTACAATATTCTGTTCTTCTGAAATCAAAATAAATCTAATTCTATTTGTCACATGCGCCGAAATACTTACTTAAAAGCCCTTAACCAACAACGCAGTTAAGAAAATATTTAATAAATAAAAAAATAAAACTATAAAATAACGAGGCTGTGTGCGGGTCAATGTGTGGGGCTACAGGTTAGTCGAGGTAATTTGTAAATGTAAGTAGTGACTATGACTATGCATAGATAATAAACAGCGAGTAGCACCAGTGTAAAAACAAAGGTGGAAATAGTCCGGGAGGCCATCTGATTAATTGTCCAGCAGTCTTATGGCTTGGAGGTAGAAGCTGTTAAGAAGCCTTTTGGACCTAGACTTGGCGCTCCGGTACCGCTTGCTGTGCGGTAGCAGAGCAAGCGGTAGCAGAGTCTACGACATGGGTGTTTGACAATTTTTTGGGCCTTCCTTTGACACTGCCTAGTACATTTCTATTTTATTTAACCTTTATTTAACTAGACAAGTCAGTTAAGAACAAATTCTTATTTACAATGACGGCCTAGGAACAGTGGGTTAACTGCCTTGTTCAGGGGCAGAACAACAGATTTTTACCTTGACAGCTCGGGGATTCGATCTAGCAACCTTTCGGTTACTGGCCCAACGCTCTAACCACTAGGCTACCTGCCAACCCAAGTATATAGGTCCTGGATGGCAGGAAGCTTGGCCCCAGTGATGTACTGGGCCGTACGCAGTACCCTCTGTAGCATCTTACGGTCAATAGACTACATTTTCTTCATATGATATTTCTTAAGAGACCCGTCTAAAATAAATAAATAAATAAATAAATGGATTTATTGTGATGTGTAGGCTATATTAAAATTGACTTATACTTTTTAAAATGTAAAAGTTCCAAAAGGTCTGCATCAGTGGCTTGTAGGCTGTGTGTGGAAGACAGGAGATGCTAAATGTGTTTATGTTAATTAACAGTCAATTACCGTGAGACAGGCAGTTATTTGCTTGACAATCACCAGCTGACAGAACTTCATGACCACCATAGCCCTAGCGGAGTCCAAACGTTTTTTTTCCACCAATTTCTACTTATTTTAAATAGGGAATTATTGAAGAAAAGTGCAAGGGTGCCAATTTATTTGTCCGCCCACAACTGTATGCATCTGTGTCAGTCTTAAAACCAGTTTCTCTGCCAATATGTGTTTTTCTAGCCTATTGTCCCATTTTCCCCCAGACTAAGTTAAATAATATGGGTGGGTTAACTCAAATGTACTGACATAAGTCAAGATGGTTTGTCTGCATTTGAAATGATACGAAAGGCAAGTCTATAGGGAGAACCAGAGTATTGAGGGATAATATGAAGGAGTGCGCAAGGGCCCAGATGATGAGGGGAGGGCTGGTCCCAGAACAGCTCTCTGAGATAGCTCTCCCTATGGAGCTGTGAAACAGGAAGTGGATCGTTTCCCTGCAGACACTCCCCCCTGACTCCCCCTGCTCTGCTCCAGTCTGTCACAGGCCAGCCAGCCAGCCCTGCACAGCCGGTCCCTGCCTGGCCTGCACAGCCTCACACACTAAGCAGCTTTGTATCCTGCTTACTTACAGAGCAGGAACTTGATTGCCCTGAGATAAAACTATAAAATGTCTCCCACCCCCCCTCTCTCTCTTTGGATCAGAAGAAACTCCCACGATTAGAGCCACGTGAGAGACAGACAGTAAAGGCAGAGAGACCGGACCAGTGCTTGAGCGTTTTCGCCCATGGGCCACTTAATCTCGATTTGTGCCAATAACAGATGGGAGTGATGGGCATTTTAAATGGGTGTGGATAGGCTCGGAATGTCGTTTCACATTTGAGTCGCCTGCTGCCTTGTGCATAGGACAGACAGTCCCAAAGTTTGAAAAGACATGCACTGCTGACACTATCTAAATTCAGTTCTGAAATCACAGACCATTGATCCACTGCACTGAAACTCTCCTAATATCCAAAGGACACTCATAAATTATACATTTAGGAACCCAATTATAAAGATTCAAACAAAGTAGTCTCGAAACATATGTGCTGATTCTTATCAGAGCTGAGCTGATGACAGTCCTCTGCTTGGCCAAAAGTCACTCTCAAAAATGGCATTGGGGACTCCAGAGGTACTGAGTGTTCTGAAAGAGCCATCCAATGATGGACTAGAAAAGAAACTTCAATACATTATTGATACCTTTGCCAATGACAGCGTGAGAATGTTGAATGTTGAGAATTTGCAGCTTTTGAAGTTAAATTGGAGAGAAACTCTCCCGAAATGTCACCCCTTTCCATACTTTCCCCTTGTCACCTTTGTTATTTGAGATGGGACCTTATTTCTTATGAAATGTTAATGAATCCGTCTGTACTAGTTTCCATCGTTTGGTGGCATGGCTACAAAACAAACGTGCCTTCTCTGACTAGACTGGTGGGCAACATGGCATGAAGCTTGCACTTGTTTGTTCTACCCAGATGGAAGCATGGCGCACTCGCTCTTCCATCGGAACATGTCAGTACCAGGGTTCAGCACCATGGTTGTAGCTCTGGGAAAATATGCTAATCAACAAAGTTGCTTCCTTTTGGCTTTCCATCATTTCAACAAGAGTGTTTTCCTCCATCCCTTTCCCATTGCTAATCATCTCCTCCTCGGAAGTGTAAAGTTAAGGAAATATGTATCTGAGACAATGCAGTTACTGTGGCCTCTAAACAAAGCAAGATTTATTCCCACATGTTTCATTAGGATACCTAGTCAGTTGTACAAGTGAAGGCCTTCAACTGAAATGTGTCTTCTGCATTTAACCACTTTAAAACAGGTCAAATAAAAGGTATTAACATAAGAAAATAATATTACTGGTTGTAAGAGTACAAGCAATAAAATTCAGAAAAAAAATGCTTCTCAAAACAACCTAATTGAATACAAAAACTCAGAAAATCTATCCCATATCGTAAAACCAATCAACCAACTCAAGACTCAAAAGGAAAGTCGAAAATACAAAATGACCACCTAAATTACAGTCACTGTTTATCTTTGAAACACATACTATTTTCTTTTCCATTTTCACCCCGCAGCATGTCTGCTTGTTTTCATATTTTCATTTGGTGAGGTGTTTCCTGAGGTGTTCGGCTGACATGTGGAAGATGCAGTGATAAGATTCTGAAGCGTGTGGACTGAGTTAGACGCAATACGAGAGAGAGGAGAGAGTAAAATATCAGCTTTCTCTTGGCAATGTTACACCTTAGTGGGAATAACCCTGCATGATGTCACCACTTACAGAGGGAGGCCCAGATTCACAACAGGCGGGAGGGGAGGGCCGTTGGTCTTCCCTAACAAAAGGGATGAACTACAACAGAAAGTAGGCTATGACTGACAACATGGCTAATAGGCTACACTGACAGTCATACTCTAATAGGGGACAGGGTAGCGACACGTTGACTTAAGAGGCCCCGTCCTCAGTTTCTGCCTGCGTGCGGGTCAGCTCGCAGTGGAGTGGAGGGCTACAGAGATGACTTAAATCTCTGACGTGCTGCTCAGGTCAAACACACTGTAGCACATCCGGGCAGATGTTCAGAGAGGAGCACAGTGATCTAACAGCTCTGCAGCGCCATGGTCGGCATCTAATGGGTGGTTAGGAAGGTACCCCTGTCCCCCTACTCAACCTGGCCAAACGCTCTGTTCTTGGTCCGAGATGTAGTTGCTCTGAAAGTATCAGTCTCTGAAGGGTGTTAAAAACGTACACCGACAGACAGGCATGGGCTCTTGCACACAAACCAACATGAAACTGAAGTATGTAACACAGTCATACACACACATTGTAAGACTGTTCTTAACCAGTGGGTTTCAGCTGTAACCTTCAATACAATGTTTTGTAGCATTATATAATTGTTACACCGCAGAGGTAAAACCACCCTGCCTGATCCTCTCAGGATAAGGTGTCAGAAAGCATCATAAAATAAATATCAGCTCTCTCACACAGACGCAACACCGCAAGGGCCACTGCAAGCCTCGGGTGCTACACTTGATACAGTGCCTTGCAAAAGTATTCATCCCCATGGGCATTTTTCCTATTTTGTTGCATTATAACCTGTAATTTAAATGGATTTTTATTTGGATTTTCATTTTTGTATTCAACCCCTTTGCTATGAAGCCCCTAAATAAGATCTGGTGCAACCAATTACCTTCATAAGTCACATAATTAGTTAAATAAAGTCCACCTGTGTGCAATCTAAGTATCACATGATCTCAGTAATACACACACACACACACACACACACACACACACACACACACACACACACACACACACACACACACACACACACCTGTTCTGAAAGGCCCCAGAGTCTGTAACACCACTAAGCAAGGGGCACCACCAAGCAAGCGGCACCATGAAGACCAAGGAGCTCTCCAAGCATGTCAAGGACAAAGTTGTGGAGAAGTACAGATCAGGGTTAGGTTATAAAAAAATATCTGAAACTTTGAACATCCCACAGAGCACCATTAAATCCATTATTAAAAATGGAAAGAATAGGGCATCACAACAAACCTGCCAAGAGAGAGCCGCCTACCAAAACTCACAGACCAGGCAAGGAGGGCATTAATCAGAGAGGCAACAAAGAGACCAAAGATAACCCTGAAGGAGCTGCAAAGCTCCACGGCGGAGATTGGAGTATCTGTCTATAGGACCACTTTAAGACGTACACTCCACAGAGCTGGGCTTTACGGGAGAGTGCCCAGAAAAAAGACATTGCTTAAAGAAAAAAAAAAGCAAACACTTTTGGTGTTCCCCAAAAGGCATGTGGGAGACTCCCCAAACATATGGAAGAAGGTACTCTGGTCAGATCAAGCTTTTTGGCCATCAAGGAAAACGCAATGTCTGGCGCAAACCCAACACCTCTCATCACTCCGAGAACACATCCCCACAGCATGATGCTGACACCACCATGCTTTGCTGTGGGGATGTTTTTCCATCAGCAGGGACTGGGAAACTGGTCAGAATTTAAGGAATGATGGATATTGCTAAACACAGGGAAATTCTTGAGGGAAAACTGTTTCAGTCTTCAAGAGATTTGAGACTCGGACAGAGGTTCACCTTTCAGCAGGACAATGACCCTAAGCACACTGCTAAAGCAACACTCGAGTGGTTTAAGGGTAAAGATTTAAATGTCTTGGAATGGCCTAGTCAAAGCCCAGAACTCAATCCAATTCAGAATCTGTGATATGACTTAAAGATTGCCGTACACCAACGGAACCCATCCAACTTGAAGGAGCTGGAGCAGTTTTGCTTTGAAGAATGGGAAAAAAATCCCAGTGGCTAGATGTGCCAAGCTTATAGAGACATACCCCAAGAGACTTGCCGCTATAATTGCTGCAAAAGCTGGCTCTACAAAGTATTGACTTTGGGGGGGTGAATAGTTATGCACGCTCAAGTTTTCAGTTTTATTCGTCTTATTTCTTGTTTGTTTCACAATAAAAAATATTTTGCATCTTCAATGTAGTAGGCATGTTGTGTAAACCAAATGATACAACCCCCCCCCCCAAAAAAAATATTTTAATTCCAGGTTGTAAGGCAACAAAATAGGAAAAATGCCAAGGGGGGTGAATACTTTCACAAGCCACTGTAAGGCACACAATGGCGGCTAACCTTTACTAACTGAAGTACCACGTCACCCTGACGGAGGAAAGCGGGTCTAAAGGCTCCTGAAGGAAAGGCCAGGAGAAGAGGTATTTTCTTAACGGGAGACACTGTTTGTTTGGGTGGCAGTGCTGATATAATATCAGTCCTTACCATATGTTTCCTCCTCATAGCCATCAGGGCCAGCCTGTGGGGTTTCACCGCTCTTCAGACAGTTGTGGATGTAAGTGGCCTTCCATCTCGCATACTTCCTGTGCTGGATATTCTGAAAAAGGGAAAGGAACAAGGGAGGCAGGGAGGAGGAGAGGGGGTAAATAAATACAGAAATATTCAAGATAAGAGATGTTGAATTAAAAGCAATTAGTTAAACAATGGAGACTGGATGAAAGGCTTAAGGTAGGACTATATTTATTTTCCTTTGGCTTACGGTAAAGGGATGGAAGGGGAGGGGGTGAAGCAATAACTGTGGTCTAACACCCAGGTCACCAAATTCATTAGAAGTTCTATGCACCTAATTTAAAAGTTCTCCCCCTGTTAATCTTATCTGTAGATTAATTAAATGGAAATTCATTGAGGAGCTTCCTTTGGAGAAAACAAAACTTCAATGTCCTAAACTACACATTCACTTCAGCCACAAGGGTTATTCCAAACCAGTACATCCAGGTGGTTTCTTTCTAAATGACTTAGCAAAATTAATACAATGAAGACATTTCTTTCTGAAGCAACTAACACACACAATCATAATTCTAATCTAAATTATCCCTGGAGATAACAACATGCTAGCCCTGAGGGGAAGTTTAGGACTGATGGTAGCTATGATTAGAGCTCACACTTAATAGTCTCACATACTCCCTCAAACACCATTTTCTAAAAGTTTGGGTCCTCCACTCTCTGGTGATGAAATGTCTTTTTTTTTCTGTAAGAAATCCAATCTCCCACAATGCATTGTGACGTGCTTTGTATAAAGAAAAGTATATACAGCAATCAGCGAGCGGGGAACTGTGAGGCTCGATTGTCTGGGTTAGTGGTACAGAGAAAAAAACTGAGTTTTAAAGCAGCCTCTCCAATGAGCTATCTGCAGCAGGAAAATGCATGGCCCTTAGGGAGAGACAAGCCACTCAATGAAACATTGTCTGTTGTCTGCCACAGGCCACTTCCCTCAGTAGAAAAGCCATCTGTAGCCATAGAGAGAGAAGCTTTAATAAGCCCACAGCTGCTGAGATGGGGTCTATGAGTGTTTCTCAAAATGCATACTACCGTGCTCCGAGCACGCAAATTGGAGCGCGGGAGGGTTGGAGTCCAAATCAAAGTATTCGAAACAGAGCACGGAGGACACTTCACAAATGCATACTCCGTTTGTAAATATTTTGAAGCATGCACCGATGCAAGCTTCAATAGAAACTAAGCAAACAAATATGACTCAACCACGTAAAAAATGAAGCTACATTTCTTGAAATCAATGGCAGCCTTTATTTGAGCTGAAGCGAGAGAAAATTCACACATACTAAGGAATTAAATGTTGCCTATTCACATTTCATGTTGCCTGACCACAATATTTCATCTTGATATCTTAATAAATACATGCTGTGTTAATTTTGGTATGTCTACCTGCCAACATACCGTAGATAGCAAGTCCAAAATAAGGCAATCGGGCTAACTGGCTAGCTACTAGTACTGTTAGCTAGCCATGAAGAATTGTTAGCTAGCTATCCACGAAGAATTGATATCTTGTATAATATACATTTTCAGTCACTTTTGCCTGTTAAACTATCTGGTTTGCTACATTATTAGGATTCACATATAGCTAGCTGATAGTTATGAAGTAAAACGGTTGTTTTGTGTGTGTGTGTGGTGTGTGTGTGTGTGTGTGTGTGTGTGTGTGTGTGTGTGTGTGTGTGTCTTGTTTCGTTTCCATTGCCATTGTTGTCCTGGCTGGAAGACAGTTGGGGGAATGGGTAAGTCCATAGTAAGTCAATTTAGCTAACTGGCTAGCCATGAAGAATTGGTAGCTACACACAAAAAAATGTACATCTACCTTGCATAACATTAGTTTTAGGTAATTTTTGACTGTTGAACTAGCTGGATAGCTAGATTATTAAAATTCACAAATCTAGCTGATATTTATGAAGTAAAGCGTTTGCTTTGTGTATATCTTGTTTCGTCCATTGTGCTGGCTGGAAGAAGTTCCAGTGAATGAGGGGGTGAAGCTTGAGGTAATACAGACACAGTTGGGGGAGTGTGAGTGCTTCTCAAATGTATTGTTGTGTGCATTCTCCACACTCTCGTCCTCAGAAGGACGTAGTCAAGAGAACGTGGTCGGAGAATGCACTCGGAGCATGAGAGTGTGGAGCACTCTAGTATGCATTCTGAGAAACACCCTGTCTAGTAGCCTACAGTTCTAGACTGGAGGCTCTATATGTTACAAGCTGTTTCCAGGAACACACTGTTTTCCAGTCAGATCAGTCAGTAATCTCAAGACTGGAATGAGTAGATCAAATAGAAATTCCTCATATTTTCTATGTCTTTGAGAGCAGCCGTAGACTGATGGAAGGATGGAATTGTGGCTAGTCAGTTCGTATTACTTCACACATTAATTAATATGCTGAAATAAAAAGGTATATGTAGTTACAGTAATTTATAGGCCTTATACAGTAGGATAAGGGTATTCAATATAGTATGCGCTGCAGGTAGCCTAGTGATTAGGAGTGTTGGGCCAGTAACTGAAAGCTCACGGGTTTGAATCCCAGAGCCGACTAGGTGAAAAATATGTAAAAAAAATGTAATTTTTAATATATATATATATATTTTTTTTTTAACTTACCTCCTCTGATAACTCGCCGAAAACTGACAGGACATCTAACAAAAGGCTAGATGTATAGAAGGACTTAATCATATTCCTACAAAGAGAGACAAAAAAAAAGAAGTTAATTAAGGCATACTGAAGTCATTAGACCCAAGTGTTTTAAACCTGCCAACTGTGACAAATGTCTTCTACAAGAACGGATTAGGCTGCGTCACAGAACATGGATAATTCTATAATTATCAAATACACTATATATATACAGAAAAGTATGTGGACACCCCTTCAACTGAGTGGATTCAGTTTTTTCAGTCATACCGGTTGCTGACAGGTGTATAAAATCAAGCATAGAGTCATACAATCTCCATGGACAATACAAATAAACAATAACAATAATGATAATAATAATAATAAGAAGAAGAATAATAATAAGACAAACGTTGGCAGTAGAATGGCCTTACTGAAGACTTACAACGTGGCACCGTCATAGGATGCCACCTTTTCTTAAAATTTCTCCCCTGCTAGAGCTGCCCCAGTCAACTGTAAGTGCTGTTATTGTAAAGTGGAAACGTCTAGGAGCAACAACGGTTCAGCTGAGAAGTTGTAGGCCACACAAGCTCACAGAATGGGACCACCGAGTGCTGAAGCACGTAAAAAATCATCCGTCCTCAGCTGCAACACTCACTAATGAGTTCCAAACTGCCTCTGGAAGCAAAGTTGGCACAAGAACTGTTCGTTGGGAGCTTCATCAAATGGGTTTCCATGGCCGAGCAGCCACACACAAGCCTAAGATCACCATGTGCAATGCCAAGCATCGGGTGGAGTGGTGTAAAGCTCGCCACTGGTGGAAACGCATTCTTTGGAGTGATGAATCACTTCACCATCAGGCAGTCTGACGGATGAATCTGGGTTTGGTGGATGCCAGGAGGACGCTACACCTGCCTGAATGCACAGTACCAACTGTAAAGTTTGGTGGAGGAGGAATAATGGTCTGGGGCTGTTTTTCATGGTTCGCCCCTTAGTTCCAGTGAAGGGAAATCTTAATGCTACAGCATACAATGACATTCTAGACGATTTTGTGCTTCCAACTTTGTGGCAACAGTTTGGGGAAGGCCCTTGGCTGTTTCAGCATGACAATGCCCCTGTGCACAAAGCAAGGTCCATACATAAATGGTTTTTCGAGATCGGTGTAGAAGAACTTGACTGGCCTGCACAGAGCCCTGACCTCAACCCCATCGAACACCTTTGGGATAAATTGAAACGTGGACTGCGAGCCAGGTGACTTTTGGCCATGTAGTGTATGTGGATTTGTCTCTTATGAATTTGAATGATAATTGGATCCAAGGAATCAAACAGGTCTGTAAATATCAAACTATGACACGAGTCATGACACAAAGAGAGGAATGTGGGTCTGGAGTCAGAGTTCAGAGGCGACACCACTTATGGGAATTCAGTGTAGATCACAGGACAGGAAGGAGGGAGGAAAAATGTCATAAAATCCCACAGCTGGTTCCAGGAAGCATAAACACAAGGCAGTAAAAAAAACACAGAAACATAGGGGCTTGCTTTCTGGGGGCTTCCAGCGCAGAGGTGTGCCATGTCAATGTAAGACTTGTCGTGGAGCAGAGCAGTGCAGAGTGGAAAGTAGACCAATGTATTGAAAAGCTGAAGGAAGTTTCCTATTCAGGATTAGTTCCCATAAACATTCAACTCTGCACCTCCACACATGACATAACGTAACATTTATAGCTTGTTTATGTAGATCCAGTTTCTTGTAAATCAAAGCTCTTTTTGTGCCGGAGTGGAATATTAATATAGCCTACTTCTCGTTATCCCGACTTGAAGACAAGCGTGTTTTATTTGTATTTTCAAATGTGGTTGTACGCATTTGCCTACATACCATTGCTGGCACCAGTTTTACCAGACAAACAGAAATGACGTCATCAAAACATACTATAGGTATACTATATAACTCTCAAGATTGGCCTCAAGTGCATTCCTTGTTCAAATATCAATTATTAAACACTGGGTATATTTAATGTTTTCAATTTCCTAAGAAAAATAATTTTGTGAGACAGAAACCATACAGCATCCTTTCTTCAACACACAGTGCAGAGCAGCCACTCCCTCTCCGTCTGCAGCCAGCATTAATCAAAGGCTGACCACACTTCATCCATTCCTATTTAATGGTCTGCAAAATACTAGTACTGCAGAGCACCGTGGAAACCATCCTGATGTCTGGGTTGATCACAGTAAATCCTTCCACACCGCTTCACCTTAACCTGAGGTTAACTAAGATGGTGTTCACTGGGAGGCAATTCATGGCGGACCGCTACTTCAGCAGACCTTACTGAAGGTTGAGCAATATTTTTGTGGGTTTGTAGCACGTCTCACTGTCGTGTTGTGGAAACAAGACGGTAAGACGAAAAGGAAAACAAAATGCATCTTGAATAACAATACATGGCTGGAGGTAAGACGACTAGCCTACGTTGAAAAAAAGAGATCCAGGCCTATTACTGAAAGATTTGGAAGTCCATCTCCGCCCACTTCTCACTTGATTAACGTCATTGGCATTTGGATTCTCATGACGCAGGGGGTGGGTTGCGGGGAAGGGGAGGCAAATGTGAAAACAGAAAGGGATGAAACAGCATGGAGGTTAATTTACAGCACATTCTAGCCTGCATTCTCAACACAACAGTGTGTGCTTTCATGGCTTTTATCTGGCTGGCTCTGCAGAGGTCAGCATATTGGACAGAAATTGGGCCTGCCTCAGGCTATTTACATGCATTATGTCAAAGGCTCTGGACAGAGCCTCAAGACCTCAGTGAATGACTTCCACGCTTCCAGCTATGAGATATTTTATCTGACCCTACTTTTATGCACAATCTTTTTTTAAATTGAAGGATAAAATCTTTCACTGGAACTGATGGATTTAAAGCCTCCTGATCAATTTAGAAGTTGAAACCACATTAGATTTGTCAACACTTTGGCACTGACTCGATTTAAGCTTTTGAAAATACAAAGACCATAACCGGCCAACAACATAATAGCTGGATAAAAGTCCAATGCTTATATGATTACCCCTTTATACTCAATGGAGTCCCCAAAATATCAAAGTTTTACTTGTTGGGATAAGAATATGAATCATCAGAACTGTTGATTTGACTTCTACTCATCAGTTGGGTAGCGAGTTCAATGGGGCTTTAATGAAACATTGCTCATTGCTTAGAAACAATTTAGCGGATTAGTGAAAACCTGTCATCTTAAAATATAGGCAGAAAACATTTTTCATCCAAATTGCTACATTGCACAAGATGAATGGGCACACAGACATATGCAAAATGGATGAAGTCTTTAATTACTAGCTGCAAAACTCAAATGTTATTTCTCTCCCATGTTCAGGACTGTGTCTGGCGCTGTATCTGGGGCCTGGAATCAGCACACAGGAGACAGCATCCTGTCCCTGCCTACAGTACTGGAGACCCTGGCTGGCCTGGCCTGACCAGGCAACCACCGTTCCTGGAAAACTCTGCTCTACTGTCCAGCCTGCTGCTGACGTCAGGGCCAACGACACACTCATTATGGCAGCCAGACCTGTAACGCTACACCTGCATGGCCAATAGGAATCATCTCACCCCTGTGGCAATCTATTCACACAGACAGGGCTTTGTTGCTAATTTTAGACTCTGGAAAGGACCCTTCATGTGCAAAAGCAACAGTGTGATTATTTTGTGTCGTGGTTCAGTGAAAGGAAATGGTATTCATGAGGGCTTACGTATTGGAATCAGAAAATTGGAAACAGTCCACTGCCATGCTGAGATTCAAGAGGCAGGGAGCTGTCTGCAGCTACAGTACAGTAAGACTTCTCCCCATGCTAAGCAGGTAGTAAGACAGTGAGTGAAGAAGTAGCCTTACTTGTGGAATCGTCCAGATCGATCCTCGTTGTCAGCGTAGAGGAACATTTTTAAGGCATAGTTTTCGATGTGGGCATTGCCGACAACTTCCTGGGAGATTGAGTCATTGTCAGTCAGCTCCTTCTTCATCTGAAAAACACACAACAGCATCAAATCACACAAAAGTAAATTATGTTCTGCAGGTAGGCACATTCAACCTGAAAAACCACAGGTTGGAAGTGGCAAACATTTTACAAAAGGCAATCAATCAATACAGAGTAGTTTCAAAATGCACATTCACTTTGACTTTTCAGCTTATCAATCTTTCATCTGATACAAAATGTTCCTCCTAGGTTCCTGAACAGCACAGACATGGTCTATACATAGAGGGAGCCTGTGTACTGTAGTGTGCATGAAACGTGTGAGGCGAGGCTTTCCATGGCGTGAATAATACATTCCTGGGATGCAGCAGAGCGCAGACACTGATTCCACTCCAATAGAGTCTAGTATGGTGGAGTGGAGGGTCTCTGGAGATGCACCCACAGATCATTACATGGACAATAACCAAGGGTGTATTTTACCGCTTTCATTTCAACAGTGCGGGACAATAAATCATGTGCTGAGCACCACTCACCAAAAGGATATTTAACCAGAAACATCAAAGCCAGTTGCAAAGAACTGGCAGTTTACTTTATCACACTGCTCTTACATGACAATCATCCATGACAATACCAGTGACACAGACACTGGAAAACTCACACAATTTTTATATTTCTAACTGTGACTTGTTTGTTTTGTCAAAACTTCATTGTCTGTGTATGGTCAACCCCTGCATGCAGCTGACACTTTCAATTATTGCTGTACCCATATTGTGCCTTAATGGATTGTGGCCAGTTGCCAAAAATGCAGCCGCAAAGCCCACTCACTGTCACAGAGCCAGCCTCTCTCTGAGATGTTACAGTCTGCTAGAGAGGTTTCCTTGTAAAATCAGTAAAGCAAATAATACTGATTACATTTCAACAGGTGCACTCTGCTCTCCTGAATGGACTTACTGTTCATGTTTTAATGAAATCTCAACCTATGCTTAAAAAAAAAAAGCTGAAAAAAAAAGCAGGTAACACGCAGCACAGTACATTACTTGTGTTAGCGAAGGACTTTAAAAACATAACTTAGAAGGAAGTGTGCCGACTTTCTAGAAAGTCGAGCCAGCCGTTTCTAATTGAATCAAAGGATTCAGCTTGGATCACAAAACACCACTAAAACTACTCTGGGGTTCTCTAGAAGTCCCTGTTGTACTAGAACAGCTTAGCAAAACACAATAGTCATTTTCAATACGTCAGGACAATATTACCATGAAAGGCTGCATCTTCTTTGATGGTTTTGCTGTCATTGCAAAACAGAATGAGTGAGAAATGTGTTTCGTACCCTTGGGGTAAAGCAACCCTAACAGACGAGAACTAGGTCTACTGACACTCATCAGGTCTGTATAGGCATTGTAGGCCAACAAAAACAAACAGCTAGTGCATTGAAGCGACTGACAATGCAATGTTAAAGACCGCCAAAGCGGCGATCAGGAAAACAAAAACTGCTGTTTCCATGAAACAGAGGCCCATCAGTGTATAGCCTAAATACAGACAGTCTCTTCCACCACACCTTCGCTCCCTAATCCACTGCTCTCCGAACGCTAATTTAACGATGGAGAGAACGAGCCAAGTGTGCTGGTCAATATGCTGAGGGCATGCTTTAGTTCATCTTCAATACCAGAACAAAAAAAGACAGATTGGCACCTTAATTATCCATCCTCTGCACAAAATAATAATAATTGGTTGTTTGTTTCCCTAAAAATGTGTAGCTTTAGTGGATATTAAACTGTTAAGAGGTAAAATGATAAAGAACCACATGGTGCGATGTAAGATTTCTGTTTCTTCAAATCAAACTTTATTTGCCACATGCGCTGAATACAACAAGTGTAGACTTTACCGTGAAATGCTTACTTACAAGCCCTTAACCAACAGTGCAGTTCAAGAAGAAGAAAATATTTACCAAGTAGGCTAAAATAAAAAGTAACAATAAAAAGTAACACAATAAGAATAACGAGGCTATATACAGGGGGCACCGGTACCAAGTCAGTGTGCAGGGGTACAGGCTAGTTGAGGTAATCTGTAAATGTAGGTGGGGGTGAAGTGACTATGCATAGGTAACAAACAAACAGCGAGTAGCAGAAGTGTACAAGAGGGGAGGGGGGGTGTAAATGTAAATTGGCCGGTGGCGATTTTTATGAATTGTTCAGCAGTCTAATGGCTTGGGGGTAGAAGCTGTTGAGGAGCCTTTTGGTCCTAGACTTGCTCTGCTACCGCTTGCCGTGCGGTAGCAGAGAAAAGTCTATAACTTGGGTGACTGGAGTCTGACAATTTTATGGGCTTTTCTCTGACACTGCCTATTCTAGAGGTCCTGGATGGCAGGAAGCTTGGCTCCAGTGATGTACTGGGCCGTATGCACTACCCTCTGAAGCGTCTTACGGTCAGATGCCGAGCAGTTGCCATACCAGGCAGTGATGCAACCGGTCAGGATGCTCTCGATGGTTCAGCTGTAGAAAGTTTAGGATCTGGGGACCCACGCCAAATCTTTTCAGTCTGAGGGGGAAAAGGTTTTGTCGTGCCCTCTTCATGACTGTCTTGGTATATTTGGCCCATGATAGTTTGTTGGTGATGTGGACACCAAGGAACTTGAAACTCTCGACCCGCTCCACTACAGCCCTGTCAATGTTAATGGGGGCCTGTTCGGCCCGCCTTTTCCTGTAGCCCACAATCAGCTCCTTTGTCTTGCTCACATTGAGGGAGAAGTTGTTGTCCTGGCACCGCACTGCCAGTTCTCTGGCCTCCTCCCTATAGGCCGTCTCATCGTTGTCGATGATCAGGCCTACCACTGTTGTGTCGTCAGCAAACTTAATGATGGTGTTGGAGTCGTGTTTGGCCACGCAGTCGAGGGTGAACAGGGAATACAGGAGGGGACTAAGTACACACCCCTGAGGGGCCACAGTGTTAAGGATCAGCGTGGCAGACGTGTTGTTGCCTACGCTTACCACCTGGGGGCGGCCCATCAGGAAGTCCAGGATCCAGTTGCAGAGGGAGGTGTTTAGTCCCAGAGTCCTTAGCTTAGTGATGAGCTTCGTGAGCACTATGGTGTTGAATGCTGAGCTGTAGTCGATGAACAGCATTCTCACATAGGTGTTCCTTTTGTCCAGATGAGACAGGGCGGTGTGGAGTGTGATTAAGAATGCTTCATTTGTGGATCTGTTGGGGCAGTATGTGAATTAGAGTGGGTCTAGGGTGTGCAGGAGGATGCTGTTGATGTGAGCCATGACCAGCCTTTCAAAGCACTTCATGGCTACCGACGTGAGTGACATGGTGCGGTAATCATTTAGGCAGGTTACATTTGCTTCCCTGGGCCCAGGGACTATGGTGGTCTGCTTGAAACATGTAGGTATTACAGACTCAGTCAGGGAGAGGTTGAAAATGTCAGTGAAGACACTTGCTAGTTGGTCCGCGTATGCTTTGAGTACACGTCCTGGTAATCCGTCTGGCCCAGCAGGCTTTGTTCACATCAGCTACCGAGAGAGTTCACACACAGTCATCCAGAACAGCTGGTGCTCTCGTGCATGCTTCAGTGTTGCTTGCCTCGAAGCGAGCATAAAAAGGCATTTAGCTCGTCTGGTAGGCTCGCGTCACTGGGCAGCTCGCGTCTGGGTTTCCCTTTGTAGTCCGTAATAGTTTTCAAGCCCTGCCACATTCGACGAGCGTCAGAGCCGGTGTAGTAGGATTCAATCTTAATCCTGTATTGACGCTTTGCTTGTATGATGGTTTGTCTGAGGGCATAGCGGGATTTCTTATAAGTGTCCGGATTAGTCTCCCGCTCCTTGAAAGCGGCAGCTCTAGCTCGATGCGGATGTTGCCTATAATTTATGGCTTTTGGTTGGGATATGTACGTACAGTCACTGTGGGGACGACGTTGTCGATACACTTATTGATGAAGCCAATGACTGAGGTGATGTATTCCTCAATGCCATTGGATGAATCCCGGAACATATTCCAGTCTGTGCTAGCAAAACAGTCCTGTAGTGTAGCATCCGTGTCATCTGACCACCTCTGTATTGAGCGATTCACTGGTACTTCCTGCTTTAGTTTTTGCTTGTAAGCAGGAATCAGGAGGATAGAATTGTGGTCAGATGGAGGGCGGGGGGAGAGCTTTTTATGCATCTCTGTGTGTGGAGTAAAGGTGGTGTAGGATTTTTTCCCCCCTGGTTGTACATGTGACATGCTGGTAAAAAAATTGGTAAAACTGATTTAAGTTTGCCTGCATTAAAATCCCAGGCCACTAAGAGCGCTGCTTCTGGATGAGCATTTTCTTCTTTGCTTATGGCCTTATAGAGTTCAATGAGAGCGGTCTTAGTGCCAGCTTCGCTTTGTGATGGTAAATTGATGGCTACGAATAATACAGATGAGAACTCTCTTGGTAGACAGTGTGGTCTACAGCTTACCATAAGGTACTCTACCTCAGGCGAGCAATACCTCGAGAATTCTTTAATATTAGACATCGCGCACCAACTGTTATTGACAAAAAGCACCCCCCCCCCCCCCCCCCCCACCCCGTGTCTTACCAGAGGTAGTGTCTCTGTTCTGCAGGTGCATGGAAAATCCTGCTAGCTCTATATTGTCCGTTTCTTCGTTCAGCCACGTCTCGATGAAACATAAGATGATACAGTTTTTAAATGTCCCGTTGGTAGGATAATCTTAATAGTAGGTCATCAAATTTTATTTTCCAATGATTGCACGTTAGCAAGAAGAACGGATGGCAGTGGGAGTTTACTCGCTCGCCTACAGATTCTCAGAAGGATCCCCGATCTGTGTCCCCTTTTCCGGCATCTTTTCACGCAAAAGGCATGGATCTGTGCCTGTTCCAGTGAAAGCAGGATATCCTTCTCGTCGGACTCGTTAAAGGAAAAAGTTTCTTCCAGTCCGCAATGAGTAATCGCTTTTCTGATGTCCAGAAGTTATTTTCGGTCAGACGAGACAGTAGCAGCAACATTATGTACACAATAATTTAAAATAATTTAAAAAATAACAAAAAAACAATAGCACAATTGGTTGGGAGAATGTAAAACGTCAACCATGTTCTTCGTCGCCATCTTCAATTTCATACTGTGCTTCCTCTTCTGGAATGGAATGAAAGTCTCATTCATGTTCCCATGATTAGGGAGGAAAAATAAAACAATGATTTCGCATTAACTTCCAGAAATATCATACAAGGCGCAAGACATAAAACAAAAGAAGTTTAACAATCTGTCTCGAGTTCACATTGACATAATCTGTGAAAGTAGGTCAAAGATGTATCTCATAGAAGTTTCTTCACCACCTTTTTAAAAGCCCTTTAAACGGGATGCACCCACCAGGTCTGGGCTCTTCGCTGGCTGAGACACTAGCTCTATAAAAATCCCTGAGTAAACAGCATCCAGAGGTTGTTTCCTGCTCCTCTTTTAGAGGAAGACCATAAACCCAGTCTTTTGAAATCTTGATGAGAATACAGTGCTCTTACATTTTCTCAAAGGAAACAATTAACAGATAGGATAGTTAAGAAATATATATTTTTTCATAATATGATATAACCGTTCTCTTTCACATAAGAATGTATTGGTTATTATAGTTGCTTCCTTTCCATGACATCTAACAAACATTCCTTACCGAAGGATGTGCAAATGTGTGACGTATCAAGAGTTCGCTACAGTGTGAGAGAGAACACCCATGTTGCATTAAAACCTTAAGCAAATCTCAAGGAAAATACAGTGCATTTTGAAAGAATTCAGACCCCTTGACTTTTTCCACGTTACAGCCTTATTCTAAAAAGTATCAAATAACAAATGTCTCATTAATCTACACACATTTGGAAAGGCACACACCAGTCTATATAAAAGGTCCCACAGTTGACAGTGCATGTCAGGGCAAAAACCAAGCCATGAGGTCAAAGGAATTGTCCCTAAAGCTCTGAGACAGGATTGTGTCGAGGCACAGATCTGGGGAAGAGTACCCAAAGATTTCTGCAGCATTGAAGGTCCCCAAGAACACAGTGGCCTCCATTATTCTTAAGTGGAAGAAGTTTGGAACCACCAAAACTCTTCCTAGAGCTGGCTGCTGGGCCAAACTGAGCAATCAGGGGAGAAGGGCCTTGGTCAGGGGGGTGACCAAGAACCCGATTGTCACTCTGACAGAGCTCCAGAGTTCCTCTGTGGAGATGGGAGAACCTTCCAGAACGACAACCATCTCTTTACGGTAGAATGGCCAGACGGAAGCCACTCCTCAGTAAAAGGCACATGACACCTGAAGGACTCTTATACCATGAGAAACAAGATTCTCTGATCTGATGAATGCCAAGCGTCAGGTCTGGAGGAAACCTGGCACCATCCTTACAGTGAAGCATTGTGGTGGCAGCATCATGCTGTGGGGATGTTTTTCAGCTGCAGGGACTGGGAGACTAGCCAGGATGATGACAAGATGAACGGAACAAAGTAGAGAGATCCTTGATGAAAACCTGCTCCATAGCGCTCAGGAACTCAGACTGGGGCGAAGGTTCACCTTCCAACAGGACAACGACCCTAAGCACACAACCAAGAAAATGCAGGAGTGGCTTCTGGACAAGTCTCTGAATGTCCTTGAGAGGTCCAGCCAGAGCCCGGACTAACGTCTCTGGAGAGACCTGAAAATAGCTGTGCAGCAACGCTCCCCATCCAACCTGACACAGCTTGAGAGCATCTGCAGAGAAGAATGAGAGAAACTCCCCAAATACAGGAGTGCCAAACTTGTAGAGTCATACCCAAGAAGACTTGAGGCTGTTATTGCTGCCAAATGTGTTTCAACAAAGTACTGAGTCAAGGGTCTGAATACTTGCGTAAATGTGATATTTCTGTTTAATACATTTGGAAAATAAAAAAAATACAGTTTTTGCTTTGTCATTATGGGGTATTGTGTGTATATTTATGATGGAAAAAAAACAATTTAATCCACTTTAGAATAAGGCTGTAACGTAACAAATGTAGAAAAAGTCAAGGGGTCTGAATACTTTCCTAACGTACTGTATATGCCGAGCAGGTCTTACATTAAACACAGAGCTTAAAACTCAAAGCAGATGTTTTTTTTATTGCATGTCTCACAATTCCACTCAAGAAATTTCAGAAGTACATTTCTGAAGGAATCCATTATTCAAAAGGCATGCTTTCCGTAACTAATGGTGGTTCAGATTACAGTCTTACCGAAGCTTTGACTAAATGTGTGATCTAACTATCTCAAAGATTCAAATTTCTCCTTGGATAACTTTAAAAGTAGACCTAATCACATATAGGGGCTACATTATTAACGATTATAGATATGAATATCTGATGGACAAGCTAAAGAATTACTGTTAGACCCTCAAAACAAGCAGAAATTACATTTGGCATTCACCTTTTGAGAAATTTGACAATGTAAATCACAAAATTCCTCCTATATTTAGATCATACGGCAATTACACTACAGATGTTTGGAATCAACGAGTATTTCACTCTTATAACTGAAAATGATGAGGTGCAGACATTTCAATCATGTTCGCAGAACTCAAATCAAGGGAGGCTGCCGCTTTGTTGTTAATGTCCTTTTTGAGAGGCAGTGTCAAAATCCAATTCTGAAGGGAAACTGAATCCACTGAAAGGCCTGTTCCTGACCAGCTTTGAAAATAGTCAAATGTCAAGACTCCTAAAGTGCACTTAGCAGCCAATGGCTTTGAAGATATTCATTACTAAACTGCCCTCAGAGATTCACGACGTGATAAGCTTCATTTAGTGGATATTGGTACAGAATAGAGGAAATAGATAGAATTAACAAGGAATATGAAGAAGTACATTATGATAACTACATTATGATATCTTACCCAAAAATCAACAAATCATAATGTGAAGACAATTGGGAAATAGTAGATAAATGTGTCATTGTGTGCAAACTTGTTTAAACATTCCAAAGGCTGTATCCAACCTTTAGTGTAGCTGACTAATTATCTCACCGTTTCTAACTGATCCATCAGTTGCACAAGAAACTTCCGACATTCTGGGGTTTTGCTGTCCAGTTTCATTCCCGTCTGCATGGCATAAAGCCGACCTGAAAGAGAAGGAAAAGGGTATCACTATTTTATCTCAGAGCAATGTGTCAGGGGTGATGACGACACTTCATGTTTCCCAGAATAACACTGAGTGCCCTCAGAACAGCCTCAATTCGTCGGGGCATGGACGACAAGGTGTCGAAAGTGTTCGACAGGGATGCTGGGCTATATTTACTCCAAAGCTTCCCACAGTTGTGTCAAGTTAGATGTATGTCCTTTGAGTGTTGGACAATTCTTGATACACACAGGAAACTGTTGAGCGTGAAAAACTCAGCCGCGTTGCAGTTCTTGACACACACAAACCTGTGCGCCTGCGCCTACTACCATACCCCGTTTAAAAAGGCACTTAAATATTTTGTCTTGCATTCACCCTCTGAAATGGAACACATACACAATCCATGTCTCAATTATCTCAAGGCTTAACCTGCCCCCCCCCCCCTTAATCTACACTGACTAAAATGGATTTAACAGGTGACATCAATATGGGATCATAGCCTGGATTCACCTGGTCAGTCTATGCCATGGAAAGAGCAGGTGTTCCTAATGTTTTGTACACTGTGTTCAAACTAAAAGTTAGAGTAGAGTCTCTCTCTTTATTATCACGAACAGCAATTCATATGGTAAAATCAAATGTGGACTGGACATAGTTCTGTTACATGGTCAAACATTTTTGGGGTTCAGGGTAAGGTCTTTCAAATTAAAGTAGGCTACCCTAAATCACCCAAAGTGTCCATTTGTCCAGCATGTTGGGGCGGCAGGTAGCCTAGTGGTTAGAGCGTTGGACTAGTAACCGAAAGGTTGCAAGATTGTTTTCACGTTCTTCTCTGAGTTATGACGCTCACTTTGAGTTAACTGATTCAACCTCCCAACAGTGCAAGTCCGTGAAAGAGGCTGTGTAAATATTAGCATTATTGTTATTATATCCTTAGCATTGTTTCACTCAGCACATAGCAGCCAAGAGGGAATCTTGGCTCATGTTTTCAACACACGCTGTCCATCCACCCTCTCCTCCATGTTGACAGATCCTTGCATCCTTTGATTTTATGCATCCAGGCTCAGGACCATTAGCGCTCTTCTCTCAGTTTTCAGAGATTGAAAACATGCGCACACCCAGACATCTGGTGAAGGACTGTCCCATGAGCCTTAAAGTGTTCCCTGTGTGCAACTTTGACACACACTCAATGTTTGAGAGGCCATTGCCAAATCCAACAGCTCTGGGTTTACAGCTGTTTCGAGTGCTGCAGTTTCCAACCAACAAAGAACTCTAAAGCGCCATACCTAATTGACAGACCTTCTATTGACGTGATACATGAATGAAGATGTGGGAAATTATATATGACTAGGCAACTAGATTCAGCCGTGGGTGAAGTGGATGGTTGGGGGACCAAAACGTAATTCTATTTTGTTTTTACACTTCAAATTGACAAGTAAGCGCTAATGAGATTGGATTGGAAAATAACAATCCTTTTATCCCACCCCCAGATCTATATTTTTTATTTTGACAAAAAAAACTTTTGGGGGGCCAAAAATGTATAATCACTTGGGTGAGTTGGGGCCCGTGGGCCGCCTGTTGCCGACCCCTGAACTGACTAGGCTATAGACATAACACAAAACACTGCCTGGAAGAAGCCACTCAGAATAAGAGCAATGCCGTGAAGAGGCAGAACAAAAAAGCAGCACACTGATGCTTTGAACGTGTAGTCTACAGCCTGAAGTGTGAGCCTCTGAAGGACTGCAGTCAGAGCCTTAATAATGAGCGGTCTCCAACCGGGACAAAACAACAATCATCGATGCAGTGAGTTCAAAGTCATTAGCTACACAAAGTCAGACAGGCAGGTTAATTTTTTTTCCGGACCAGCACCCAAGTAGGTGTCCGCCTCTAAAATTAAGATCATACCTTCCACACGTTCGCGATTTAAATGCTAACAGTGTGAAGGATGCTGCTGTCCCTTAGGAAATTAAAAGATGAGCCACTAGATCAGCTTGTAGCCTAGAGCCTGTCTAGCCAAAAAACATGACATAATTGTTTGCCATTCTTCAAAGAGTGCTTTAAAAACCTGTCTGGGCTAGGGGGCAGTATTTTCACGGCCGGATGAAAAAACGTACCCAATATAAACAGGTTACTACTCTGGCTCAGAAACTACAATATGCATATTATTAGTAGTTTCTAAAACTGTTTGAATGGTGTCTGTGAGTATAACAGAACTCATATGGCAGGCAAAAACCTGAGAAAAAAATCCAACCAGGAATTGGATTGTAGTTTTTCAAGACTGGGCCTATTCAGTATACAGTGACTTAGGGTTCAATTTGCACTTCCTAAGGCTTCCACTAGATGTCAACCGTCTTTAGAACGTGTTTCAGGCTTTTGCAGTCAACAGAGAGCGAATAAGACCTCCTGGAGTCTGATGACCGAGAGAATGACAGGCCACAATTACGCGCTTTCACGTGAGGAGGTAGCTGTGTTCCATAACGTTTTTCAAGACATTGGAAGCGTCCGGTTGGAATATTACTAAAGTTTTACGTTAAAAAGGCCCTAAAGATTCATGTTTTACAACGTTTGACATGTTTCAACGAACGTAAATATAACTTTTTGTCCTGAAATTTTCGGCGCGCTTTCTACATTTGGAGTAGCTTACTGAACATGCAAACAAGAAGTTATTTGGACATAAATTATGGACTTTATTGAACAAAACAACATTTATTGTGGACCTGGGATTCCTGGAAGTGCCTTCTGATGAAGATCAAAGGTAAGTGAATATTTCTAATGCTATTTATGATTTTAGATGACTCCAAAATGGCGGGTATCTGTATTGCCTGGTGTATTTTTCTGAGCGCAGTACTCAGATTATTGCAAAGTGTGCTTTCCCCGTGAAGCTTTTTTGAAATCTGTCACAGCGGTTGCATAAAGGAGATGTTCATCTATAATTCTTTGAATAACAGTTGAATATTTTCTCAACGTTTATGAAGAGTATTTTTGTAAATTGTTGTGCTGATTCACCGGCAGTATTGGAGGCCAAATATTTTCTGAACGTCACGCGCCAATGTAAAATGCTGTTTTTGGATATAAATATGAACTTTATCGAACAAAACATACATGTATTGTGTAACATAATGTCCTAGGAGTGTCCTAAGATAATCAAAGGTTAATGCTTCATTTCGCTGTGTTTTGGGTTTTATTGACACATGTCCTTGCTTGGAAAATGGCTGTGTGATTATTTTTGTCTATGTACTCTCCTAACATAATCTAATGTTTTTCTTTCGCTGTAAAGCCTTTTTGAAATCGGACAATGTGGTTACATCAACGAGACGTATCTTTAAAATGGTGTAAAATAGTCGTATGTTTGAGAAAGTTGAATTATGACATTTTGTTGTTTTTGAATTTGCCGCCCTAGGTGGGACCCAAACTGTAAAGAAATGTGTGCATTTATCTATAGGCCTATGCCAAGTGTTGCGACAATGCCTCATTTATTACAGGGGCGGAAATCCCGGGGGGGACGGGGGGGACACGACCCCCCCATCCTGGGAAAAATATGATTTGTCCCCCCCAATATATCACTGAAACATAACTATGTAATTTAAATAATATTAATAATACGCAATGAAAGCAATTGTGCTGATTATAGACACTTAATAGCGCGTTTTTAAGTTTCAAAAGATTGCGACCCCCCCACCCTTTGCCTCACAATGGTTTGATCCACTGCCAGTTCCTTAGCTTGCTAGGTAACAGAGAGGTCGTATCTACTGTAAGTTAGTGCTTCAAAGTCCCTGTGATAAGGTTAGCGATAAACTGAAATCCAAACTGAACAGAACTACACTCTCTTCTACCATTGTCTTAATAAATATATTTAATGGTCTCGTTGCAAAAGCTAAATTGTCGCAAGGGAACTTTTATTTATTTATTTATTTTATTTCACCTTTATTTAACCCGGGTAGCAAAGATTATAGCAAACACCACTGAAACTGAATTGGTGCTCGCTAGCTTTGCAAATTCAGCTATTGTTGGAAGCCAGCCAATATGAAACAAACTATTAAAATTACAAAAGGTTGCAGCATATGTTGTGTAAATGGTGAACTCATACAGCTGTCAACTCTTGTCATTTTAATCCGTTTCACATTTGCTAGCTACCTTTTAGATTGAAGCCCAAATAGAATGATTAAAGATGATAGAAGCCCATCTCCTACTGTAAATAACCTACACACTGTGTGTGTAGCCAGCCAGCCAGCCAGGTAGAAAAATGGCAGAAAAATAAAAGACGGACATCAGAGTATTTTTCAATACACCAAAACGCATAGTAAGAACCCTAGTAGCCTTAATATCTCAAAGACTAGTTGATAAAATGTTTATAAGAAAGAAATGAAATTCTAATGGAAATGTTTCACAATGATGTCATTAGGCAGAGCAGGCAACAGATGGCACACAGACAGCAGAGTTGGGGACAGATATGCAGGGACAGACTGGCAGAGACAGGGAGTCTCAGGTAAGTTTGTTGAGTCTTTGTTTGGCAACATTATGAAAGGTTCTCAATTTTTTTGACTTGTAAAATAGGAACATAATTGGAAAATGCCATGGATACCCCCACTCTCAACTTAAACTGGTGACTGAACTAAGATTTGTTAAAGGCAATGGTATTGCTGTTGTGATTAGTTGTGTAGTTTTGGGTACCGGTAGTTAGGAGTACGGCAAACACCTTATTTCTTTGGTTCCTCAATATACATTTACCATATTACAATGTAGGCTATGTGTTACAGCACTACTTTTGGTGTCCCCCTCAGGAATTGCTCTTGAGAAAATTTCATGTAATTGTCCCCTCCAAAGTTGATATCAGATTTTCGCCCCTGATTTATCATAACCATTAGAGATAATAAATCTTAATTGCTAAATTGACCCATATATATATTCATTCAATAAAAAAGCATGTGCCATTTAATTTAATGAAACCGTAATATAAACTATATCGTGAAACACAATCTTCAAATAGGCAGTAACCTCAGCAGTGGCGATTGCTTGTAGAAGACTATGGCCTTATATTGTTAATTTTGCAGACAAGACGCACTTATTTCCCAAGCCCTTATCACAATCAAAACACCTATTTTATAGTAAAAAAAAAGTAATAAGAGAATATTTTTCCAAATGAAAAAAGTTTCCACTGCGAAGTGCGGATCATCTCGCGTCTAGAATTTTTTTTTAACGTGGCTCAATTTGGCGAATTAAAATATTTTTTCAGGGTTACAAAATCTGTCTTTTCGCTATGCAGATATTAGTTTATTCTGCCAGTTGTTTAGACTTTTCTGAATGGATGAACAACTCCACATTGAACACTGCATGGTAATGAATTACAGCCTATACATTTGTTTGGTGAGTAGCCAGCCCTATGCTTAATGATTCTGGTGAAACATGCTCTGTCTTTATCAAACTATTTTTGTGCGTATTTTCAGTGTGGAACCTGTCTATGTTTAGGGGGTTATAGCCTAGGCTAACCAATTTTAAAATGGCACTAGCAGTTCGCAATGTAGCCTAAGCGGAAAATAGATGGGAATATTATTCCAAAACTGCAGCTCATTGTTGGAACACGTTTTCCTACTTCAGTCAACCAGTCCATTTTGAATGTGTGATAAAATTGTCGTCATTTGGCAAGGAATGTAGCTTGTGTATCCCATCAGTTAGATACGTTTTTATAGGCATTTATTTATGTAGACCTAACAGGAGCTCGTGTGCGCAGTCAGCACGTGTATGTATGGAGCGGTCAGAACGCAATTGAGGGAATGAGACATGGAACTGTGTGATGCATGGCTTGGTTTATTTCTTGTTGTGCCCCGCAAATGCACATGCTCAAATGGAACACTAGAGTCAAAGCAAATCAACGTTGTCTTCAAAACAATTTTCAATGGCCCGTTCGGGCAGCCACAAAGCACATTCCATCAAATAGTTTTACAGTATTTGATTATTATTATTATTATTATTATTATTATCTCTGGTTAAAGACAGAGCTTTGTGACGTCCGTTCAGTACTCGATTACTCATGTCCATCCCTAGCACCGATGCAATAATTTATTCACCAACATTTCAACAGCAAGCTGTCTTCATAGAATAGGCTACAACAAGTGGTGCACTTGTCATTCTGACCTATACGTTTTGACAACTGCCTGGCCAGCCCTGTTTGCCTTGAATGCAACAGGTTTCCATAGACCCGCCTGTGAGCTGAAAAAGTAGGCAAGCCAACATCAGCTTCCACGTCAGCAGCACATCAATAGAGCATTTTAGTAATACAAAAATAAAGTTATACTAAATCAGCAAATGTCACATTTCCAAGGTGGGATAGGGTATCATACAGTGCATGTTATGACAAAGGTTGAGTTTTAAATCACTCATCTAACTCTAATTTCACAGTCATTACATTGTAAAACAGGGTGGACTGGCAATTACTACTTCCCAGCGGAAAATAAAAAAGCAAATATACCCAGCTGGGAGTTCTCTAAGTATGGCAAAAACACTGATCGTTCATTTTAATGAAGGGGTCTGTGTCTTTGATACAGGGCTGCTCTAAGTATGAAGCCTATGAGTGGGCAAAAGTCCAGATCCATGTGTGATAGGCATGTGTCAGTTATAATTGTAACAACATTGCCTTAAGATATCTAGCTAGGCTAAATTCTGCATTCAAGGCACAGATATTGTTGTACGGCCTCATATAGTGAGCAAAATTCTATATTTTGTTTGGTTTTCAACACCTGGGACGCCATCATAGTGTATGGCAGGTTGAATGCTGCTGCATTAAAAATGAACAAGAAAAAGCCTGGGGCTTGAAACCAATAGTGGGCCTGTTACATGGTTATCTCCATCTCTCCTACAATAACACTGACTCAATTCAAATTACAACTGAACATAAAACCCCGGAAAGACACGTTAAGGTGACCAATTTACAAGACAGAAGCAAAACAGAATACAGTCATTACTTTCGGTTGGCTGAAGCAGTTTAGATTTGATTCTAGTAGGTTCAGCTTAGATAGAAGCACAATATTCATTATGCTCACAATTAGCTTTTAAAATGGCTTCACCATTTGTCATATATCAAAACAAAGCATGTCAGAAATCAGGAGAAAATACAATTTTAGAAAACTCTTTCCAAAAGTTTGAGCCAAGGTGCAGCGGTGTAAGGCACTGCATCGCAGTACTTGAGGCGTCACTACAGGCCCGGGTTCGATCCCGAGCTGTCGCAGCCGGCCATGACCGGGAGACCCATGAGGCGGTGCACAATTGGCCCAGCGTCGACCGGGTTAGGGGAGGGTTTGGCTGGCTGGGATGTCGTTGTTCCATTATGCTCTAGGGACTCCTTGTGGCGGGCCGGGCGCCTGCATACTGACTTCGGTCGCCAGTTGTACGGTGTTTCCTCCAACACATTGGTGAGGCTGGCTTCCGGGTTAAGCGAGCAGTGTGTCAAGAAGCAGTGCGGCTTGGCGAGGTCGTGTTTCAGAGGAAGCATGGCTCTCGATCTTCGCCTCTCCCGAGTCCGTACAGGAGTTGCAGCGATGGGACAACACTAACTACTAATTGGATACCACGAAATTATGGAGAAAAAGGGGTAAAAGTCCATTAAAACTATGCCAAAGGCCACGTGTTGATATTCCCTAAACAGTTAGCCATAACGAAAGCAATGGGGATCATTTTGCTCAGATATGATGATGGTCACTGCACATCACAGCGGGCACTAACAATGTCATCCTTTGTCAAGCCATTACGCCCATACAGCTTAACATCTAATTCTCCTCTTCTGAAACAATGCAACACTGAGACCATTCACGACAGACGCAAGGCCATGAAAATAAAATCCATAATCCACTGTACTTCAGAAGGGGAAATTATTTTGCCATGGGCAGAACTGTGTGTGTGAGTGTGGAAGGGGGTTGATGAGTAAGGGAACTTCATGAATGGCCAGGGGGGTTACAGTATTCTCTCCCCCAGATAGAGATGTAGGAGAATGACAAACTACAGTGTCCAATGACACAAAAAGAGACAGTCAGCAGCATTCATTCCTCTGCAAGGCTCCACAGATGGTTGTGCGTGCAGCCCAGTACATCACTGGGGCCGAGCTCCCTGCCATCCAGGACCTCTATAACAGGCGGTGTCAGAGGAAGGTCCCAAAAATTTGAGGACTCCAGCCACCCAAGTCGTGGACTGTTCTCTCTGCTACCGAACAGCGGCGGTGCCGATGCATCATGTCTAGAGCCAACAGGACCCTGAACAGCTTCTACCCCCAAGCCATTCCTGATAGAAAGTTAAATAGGTAGCCAAATAGCTACCTGGACTATCTGCATTGACCCTTTTTGCACTAACTTTGACTCATCACATATGCTGCTGCTACAGTTTAATATCAGTCACTTTATTCCAAGTTATACGTACATATCTACCTCAATTACCTCTTACCCCTGCACATGTACTCAGTACCCTGTGTATATAGCAAAGTTAACGTTACTTATTTTCTATTTATTATTATTTATTTTACTTTTCCATTATTTCTCTATTTTCTTTCTCTCTGTATTGTTGAGAAGGACCAGTAAGTAAGCATTTCACTGTTAGTCTACACCTGTTGTTTACGAAGCACGTGATGAATAAAATTGTATTTACTTTTATTTCATAAATGTGGAATATAGCTAAAGGGGATGGTTGACTGTCCAATGTAGCTTGATTCACAGGGATTAGTGTCATTCATTTAATACACTGAATGTTACGAATATTTCCCATCTCAAAAGTGAGTCAACTTTTCCCCCTGCAGATGTTCTTCCACAGAAATAGACAGTGTGGTAGTTGAACCTCCACTGCGTAGGCCTAAACCATGACATCCGTGTTAATGTATGTTGAAGTAACAAATCGGCCTATAACTTTGTCAATCTTTCTGGTTTGAGATATGGTAGAACTTGACTAAAATCCTTGTCAAATGGAAATAAATGGGAGGAATACATGCCTGTCCTGGCATGCATCCCCAACGCAAGCTTGACATTAGTCATAAAAAGAGTGTGAGCTGAGTCCTCAGTTTGGGCGTCACCAAGTCTTCACTGACATTTGCAATGAGAACAGAATTGTGTACTCTGGGATGGTAGCCCGCGCATTCAGCTCTCCTCACTACAAGGATGTTATTATGTACTATAGCTGCAGTTCAATCGGAAGACTAGATCAAGTCCCGGAAGCGTGAGGGAAAACAACTCAAAGAGAGCCTTTTCCATAGGTTAATACTATAGCACAATGCCAGGGCGCAGGGGCCTACACTAGGAGGCAGAATACAGGCCCATGGTGCTACAGTCGAACCGGAGGTTCAGCCATTTTTACTTCTGTGCTTCAAGTTGGCCAGGTTTTATACAATATAAAGCAGCAGGAGAACACAATGTTCTATTTGAAATGAAAGCCTTTGTGTTGGTTAGGGTTACTATGTGCTGCTGAGGCGGGATATTAAATCACTGTGGTATCCTGCTGCTAGCTTGGACATTCATATTAGGGAAAATGCAATCCATTAAGTGGAAGTTTGTTTGTAGTCATTGTTTGGCCTGGGGGTGCTTGGGTTCAATAATGGTGGGTAATTATAGGGAAACAAATCAGTGCTTTTGTTTAAACCATGAATTTCCCTAGTTGTATGGAATGGATCAAGTAAGCTATAGCCCAGATGATGAACATTGCACAAATAGGCTTTGCGTATTTTGGTCAATGTAATATAATGGCTCGCCGATAAAGAAAAATAATGATTGTTGCACCACTCTTTTGTAAAGCCTGCCACCACTAATCCGCTAAATGAATACACTAACCTAGGGCTCCTATAGGTCTTGAGTCCTCTAACCATTGTCATGTGCTGAATGCTTGACAAAAGAGGAAGCTCATTTGCTATTCAGATGGTTTCATCCAGACCATCAACATTTCAGGCTAATAACTGTGAGAAAATCCTTATTACATTAGGTAGACTAGTCAATTTGATCCTATTCAGTCTGGTTCAAATAATGGTAGCCATTTTCCTCTTGAGAGTCTGATTTACATTGGACCTTGGAAGCTAGAATAGCCTGGGATATAGGATACTCTGCAATCAAGTAGAGTTACTATATCGTCTTGATTCTTGACAATTCGATTTAGAGCAATGAAGGTTCTCTTAACCATAACATTTCAAAACAAAGGCAAATTCAGTTTGAGAGAAAAGCCTGAGTCACTATGGCCGTCAGCTCTACAACCTTCTTCCAAAGACAATGGGGTTGAGTCATTCAGAGATATGTCGATGCTGACCTCCAGTGGCATGTTGAATTACTGGTCCACTCTGATGCTCATGGGCCATGAAACAAGGAACTCACGCTGAAAGACCTTCAACCATCTCTGCTTCAGTCCAAACCCCAAACCAGCCTAAATAAAATCAGACACAATTGGAGAACTCAAGAAACACCAAAGCTACCAGACTTTGTCTAAGCCCATCAACTGACAATCCCCAGCCCTAATTATATACACAAGAAAAATATCAATAGGGTTTATCCAATAAGGCACACAAAAACAGGACAGACTTCATCCAAAGGACACTAATTTCTCTACTCATGTCCTTTCAATTCTACCAACACACCCGCCATTGCAATTAAAATACAAGAACCAGGCGGGCAGTGAAACTGCGCAGTGATGCCAAACTGGAAAAACATGTTCCTCAGCATATTTGGCTAATCCACCTCATAGCATGTTCTGCACATCCCATTCAGCCAAAAGCAGCCATTGTCAGTCATCAGTATCTCTGTAATGAGCCATGGTAAATATATTTAAATTCAATCACTTTTGACAACAGCAGTTTTGATTTGAATGAAACCATATATATATATATATATATATATATATATATATATATATATATATATATATATATATATATTTGCCCATTGTAGAAGTGCTCAGAAGGTGACTTTGGACATCAATGCCAGAACATTCAAGAGATAAAAGGTTCTCAGAGTTGATCCATGTCTTCGTCACTGGAAAAGATAAACGATTGAGAATTATATAATTTAAAAGCTTACAAACAGAATTGTCAAACTATTTAATAATTTCTGGAATTATTTTAAATATTGTGTAAAAATAAAAAAACTAGTCTCAATTATCTAAAAACACAAACTCCCATTGGTTTCATATTTGCATATGTTGTAGCTTAGTAGTGCTAAGCAATTAACTGACATTTGTTATTTTACGTTTTTTAAACAACTATTTGACCTGTTGTTTCAATTATTTGAATTCCATTTAATTTGTTTCTGTTGCTCAATGCACATTGAGCAGTTTCTCTAGAGCTAAATCAGATCAAACCCAAACTCTGATGTAGTAGGGAGTTGTTGTTTCCAACAAGCAAATATTCAACAATTTAGTGCAGAAAACATGGTAATTAACTACAATGACCATAATCCTTTGCACACCTACTTGTCCGGCCTTTAGCCGTGGTATATCGGTCATATACCACAAACCCCTGAGATGCCTTATTGCTATTATAAACTGGTTACCAACGTAATTAGAGCAATACAAATGTATGTTTTGTCATATCCGTGGTATATGGACTGATATACCACAGCTGTCAGCCAATCAGCATTCAGGACTCGAACCACCCAGAGTATAATCTTTAATAAAACACTTTTTTCTCAACCTTACAGTACATGAATAAAAATGTTTTTCAAACACTTGTTTTGAAACATTCCATCTAACATCTAACAACTCTTAAGCCTTATATTACAGAAGTCCCCAAAGCATGTTGTAGAATAACCAAATACGATCAATGAGAATGGCAGGAAAGATTGACCCTATCACAAAAGGATTCTTGTGATAACATTGCATTGGATGGCAGCTAGCCTTATGTTAGACACTGCAGAGGTACTGCAGCCTAGTAGTTCACTAAACTATAATGTTTTCATGATTTTGTCAGAGAGTTTAGGACTCCTGTCAGCTCCCAGAGCTAGCCTAAAACAAGGCTTAAGCTCAGTAGGCTAACAAAGTCTTAAATCGCCCAGATGACCAAGAGACAGTACAGTGCCCTGTCGGTCACACTATTTTGAAAGAAAACGTCCTTTGTGTAAAATAACTAGCTAGCTAACGTTAGCTTGCCACAATCCACCAGAAAGCAATTAGGCTGCGCTTGATAACAACATAGCCTAGTCATAGACCATGTAGTGGCACTGAATGAAATGTGCTTGCTAAGAAAGGGTCAAGTAAAGTAAGTCATTTGTAGACGTTTCTAGACTTGAGAAAATATATCTATTTTTATTTTCCTGTTTGGCAAGCTAGATATCGAGCCAGGCTCTGGTCACATGAACTGTATCCCTACCCTAGGCAGCTGGCAACGCCTTACAAATGAGTCATGCCATACCACAAAGCTTACCATATAGTTAACTGGCATAGCCTTTTTCAAAGAATGTGACATAGTTAGATAGAGTACTCTTATAGTACTCTTTGCAATACACTAGCTAGCTAACGTTAGCTAGCTAACAATTCGTTAGTTATGAATACTATGAACCTCGACTACTTTTGATAAAGCCGACTGAGAAGTCGGCAAAGTTAAGAAGTAAACATCTGTTAAGTAACCACTAACATTAGTAAGACTGGCAGCAGCAACAACAACAACAACAACAACAACAACAACAACAACAAAAAAGTGTCGAAGTTGTAGCTAGCAAGCTGTCATTCGTTAGCAGCTAACTACTGTACCTCTGGTATTATTGTTATGATTCCATAACTAACTAACGTTAACTAGCTATAGTTAGATAAATGACATGGCTGGCTAGCTGTCGACCTCATACGTTATATTCACAGAACAGTTAGCTAGCGATTTAACGGTTCCTGTCCCCCTAATGGAGTTGACAGCTGAACATAAACGTACAATAATGGCAAGCTATCCGAGTTGGCTAGCAAGTACAAACTCACAGTAGTAAGCCACGACAGGATCCCTCTTCTCATGTTCCTGTGCGGTTCTTAGATAGTGTTGAATGGCTTTTAGCTGTGGTGGGAGCGCCATCTCTAATAATGTAAATACACTAGCTAACTATGGTAGATTAGTCAACATTAATGGCAATGTGGCTTGCAAACTAGCTAACTCTCAACAACAATGCTCCTCCTTGCGCAGAATTCTTCCGCTTTCTTGTTCAATACGTTTAGCGCCATCTGCAGGAAAGGAGGACTGTCAAAGCAAAACGGCATCATATTGACATTGACAACATATTGATTACTGTGTGAGCCTATTTGCAATGCGTTCCATGGTGATCTTACGGGTTGTGAGTAGCCAACAATCTTATTATGATATGAATGGAATGAGAATCAACGAGAATTACGGCATATCTGTAGTAAATTGTCATCAAGGATCTGCATGCAGCTTATAGATTAGTAGGTAAGTTTTTCAACACCACAATGATCCACTGTGATTAAACTGCATATAGATTTTTCCCTAGACTCGCCAGAATACGCTACCATCCGTTTTTCAGGGATACAACTTTCGTTCCCCTTAATATTCAAAGTGGGACCTCTGCTCAAGTGTCATTCTATGCCTACTACATTAGGACAACTTTTCCCCAAGCAAATGCATGGGGCTATCATGAACATATGGTATGTATAGAAAAAAATTGAAACAGGGCATGCAGCATACCTCTTATTGTAGGATTGCTTTGTCAATACAGTTTTCAGTACAAAATAGTAGCAGCATAGCACCACCTCTAATAAAATTTAAAAATCTATCATCTCACTGATACTTTTGAGACATAAGAAAGTGTTTGAGCTTTACCTAAAAAGCAGCACAGACAGATTTTTCAGAAACAGCACATTGCAGAACAATATTGTCTGAACATAAAGAGGGTCATAAAATGTGCCCCTTTTATTAAACAAATGTGAAAAGTTGAATGCATTTTTATGAAGTACATATCGGAAAGTCAAAACAGACAAACTAGATGTTATTAAATGAATTTCAATTACCCTAAGAAAACTAAACAATGCAACTAAACATTAGTTAAATCAAAAACATACAAAACAAATAATATGTCCTTGTGGTGTATTTCATGATGTAGGATTAATTTCTTGTCAGCTAGATATTCATAGTTTCATTGAAACCTGGAGTTTCTGATTAATAAAGATGAACCTGAAATTAGCTCAAATCAAGTTAACATCTTTTTTAAGCATACAATCCGCAGAATTTCAGACTGAGTGTATATCGGAATTAGCTTGCTAACTAATTGATCCCACTTCCCAAAAATACTCCTCAGATTTACTGACAACCAAATGAATGTCATTGCTTCTTTTAACAGTTACCTCAGCTTATTGTACAAAATGTAAGAGGCAAACATTAAAACCATCCATCTGTCACAAATACCAGAAAGCAGTGTGCCATATTGTACCTGAGATGATACATTTAGCTGAAAATAATAACAAAAGTTGGATGGATGCCTGATAATAACTTACAGATACAAAACAAAAGAGGTAATCATTTTCAGTACGGCTACAACACAGGGTTAAATCAAAAGCATGATACTACATGCTATGAAAAGGGTCTTAAAACAGTCAAATATGGGTTATCCATACACACTGTGACCAGCGCACTTATCAGCAATTACACTTAAACCTACAGTGGGTTGTAGAACTGCATGATAAATCTGGGAGCATGGAAACCCATTTTCTTTAACTGTTAATGATATCATTCCTATTTACAGTATTTCAAAACCTTAATTTAGTAATCATCAAAGGAGATGTTCCAAAATCTTTCAAATTCAAACTATCTTGAGCACCTTTATATACTCCGGTTCTTCAATGAATACACATTTTCTATTAAAGGAATACTTCAGGATTTTGACAATTAGGCCCTTTATCCACTTCCCCAGAATCCAATGAACTCGTGGATACAATTTGTATATCTCTGTGTCCAGTATGAAGGAAGTTAGGGTAGTTTTGCGAGTCAGTGCTAACTAGTGTTAGTGCAATGACTCAAAGTCTGCTATTATGCTAGTAGATACCCATAGACTTCCAGTTGCTGAGCTAACGCTAGTTAGCGATGGCTCGCAAAACTACCTCTAACTTACTTCATACTGGACACAGAGACACAAAAATGGTATCTACAAGTTAATCTGGCTCTGGGGATCTACATAAAGAGCCTCATTGTCAAAATCCCAAAGTATCCCTTTAATAATTTATTATGACCTGAACATATTAAAGGCCAACTATTGAAATCAAATCTAAGTTTCATTAGGATACATTTTTGCCTGCCTTTTTTCATCTGTAGGCCTAGTTCAATGCCTTAAAATGAACCCATTTTTAGCTTGTGTCGTAGGGTATTAGGATGTTAACCTTGATGACATGACATTGGCCATATGTTAAACTGGACAATTAGACAACATTATATGTCTATAGGCCCCTAAGAAGACTACAACAATGCTAAAATACTTTTCACTGGGTACAAGAACTATAATTTTTCATAACAGGTTTCTTTCTTACTTGGGCCAATGATTGAAAGCTGCATACGATACAACTATATCCTTAGCCTACTGACAAAAGTAGATTTAAATCTGTGTTACTTGATTTTAACAATGGGATTATGGAAAGAAGTGTCTTTGCTTGTCAACTCCCAACAAAAAAAGCAGAGGTATGTCGTTTTCGGCCTTTGTGTCCATGTCAGACCTGGATAAGACAAACAGAAATTTGAAATATGACCTAGAACTCTGTAGCAAATAACACACAGGTCATTGATTGGTCAAGTAACCTAATCTCCTACAGAGTATCTCAAATATCTCAGCAACACACAGCAGCAACGTGATCACAGTGAAAGTGTACATTGCACTTAAAAATATGGTCTTTTCAAAGTGTTCCGGCACCATGCATTTGGTGATGTTGAACGTCTTTTCTAGGGCACTGGCATCACACATGTAGAGTGGGTGAACCTGGAAACCAAAGAGATGGCTCTGTAGCCAAAAAGCGATGACTTCCAGAATAATTCTTAGTAGGACAGAGATTATGTAGAAGACGGTGTATATAGGTCTCTGAAGGATTTCCTCCTGGTCAATGTTTTTACAGGCAGCATAGAGATGAAATACAGCTCCAGGGACTAAAACAGTTACCAGCTGCAATGCCCAGAATACCTGCAAGCAGAAGAACATTATGGTTATGGTCAGATGAGTGGAAAAACAACCTATTCACAAGTTCACATTCAATAACAGCTAATCTTTGAGTCCTGTCTGTTCATTACTTTGTTATTCACATTGAATAAAAGTACATATTCGAGTCTGTCTTTTCATGACTGGAATAAAATGTTTTGTCATTTGAATGGATGATGTGAAAAGTGCACGAAAATCCTTTGTTCGCATATCACCATGGCATAGCGTGCAAACTGGTGATCTCTGATTCTTTACCAATACCATTTATGAGATTAGCTCTCAAATGAGCACTGTTTGCTGATTCTGGCAGATTATAAAAGGTTTCTGAATAGTTGAAGAGATGGACTTTCTCATGTGAAATCATTTAATGCAGGAAGCACTCTTACCTGAGGTGTTATAGGCCTAAATTGGTTGTAACAGTATAGGTTTAACTCCCTCCTGTCTGGATCGCAGCTGAAATGGAGAGCTTCATTGCCATACACTGCAAAGCCCAAGACGCCCAGAAAGAACATCCGAACAGAGCCAAAGAACAGGGTGTGGAACTGGCCTATCACCGTCGGAGGCCTGAGCTAAAACACAAACACACAAACACACAAAAAGGCTTTAAAACAGCATTTGTTTATAAAACAAATTTAATAAATGAATGTGTGAAAACTGATTGAGGAAGCATGAGTATGATTGTAATTTAATGAATTACACAAACTATCAAAACAGCTTGGAAAGGGAGTAATGAACAGATGAAACGTTTGGAATGCATCCTCATCGACAATAGCAGATGGACCAAATATGATCAGATTTAAATGGAACAACTACAAACATGCTTATAAATCAGTAATGCATGGAGAATGGCAGTAATAGGGTCATATTTAAACAACACACATCTATTCAGAGAGTAGGACATTTACTATATTTACACTCTTATTTAATTCTGCAACAAATACAAGTCTATCCACTCTATTATGCTACAGTCAGATAGATAAATAATTCAGAGAACTCACTGGGCTCAAAGTGACCACGACCATCGTCCAATATTCTATATATTCTTGGTATCACCATACTTACACATCCTTCGTAAAAGTTCTTAATGTAGTTTAAAGACATGACTTTGCTGCTATTCTCCCAGTTCAATTATATTGTAACCCGTGGCCCTCATTGCCAATATGCTGGCATCAGGCAAAGCCCACTATAATTCTGAAGCTCCTAATGACCTTTTGCCACTGAAAGCCCTTGTCAATGCATATTTGTCTTTTATCCGCGGTGCCTTCATCAATTTACTCACTCAGTAGAAAAAAACACAACAGGAAAGGGAAAACAAAGGCACGGGGCATGTGGTCGGCTCATAATCCCCATTGAACTAAGTCAGCGAAAAAACTTTTGTAAAACACAATGGGGGAGAGAAAACAAAATAGTACAATACAATAGTGGCACCTGAGGGCACGTTATTTTGAGCTTCCAAATGAACAATTTGAGATGAAAATGGTGTTCGAAAGTTAGTTTTAGCACTACATCTAAAGAATTGTAATGTCAATTTCCACATAATTTCATGGATGACATTTGAAATGACAATTGTAAAGAAGTGATTTAGGACCTAGTAAACAACTTCTGACAAAATAAGAGTCAAAAACAAAATATTTAAGCTAATGTTTTATCATTTTTATCATCTTCAAATATATTTAACTCAGAATACTGTGACATATTTTATCTGACTTGAGGCACACGAAAAAGTTATGAAAATAACTTTACGCAATTTCTCCCTGTTGCAACATCGCGGTACACACCCTGCACTGTAAGTACTTCTGGAAGATCATTCACCAAATTGTCCCAGCCTCGGCGAGCTAGAGCAAACACACAGCAGACAAAAAACGACATAATAAACAAATCAGGTAATAAAATAAAGTCCACACACCAACCATAATCCAGGCGGAGTGCTGTTCATTCCCCCTCTCAATCAGAGCTTGGGTCCTAAACTCATGCCACTCTTGCGCTCCCTGGGAGATACCTGCTGGAAGAGTACCATGATGGATGTGTTTCTTTTACTTAAGGTGTTCTTGTGTCAGAGATCAAACAACAAACCAAAAAGCAAAGCACCAGTGAGATCAGGCATTTGTGGCAGTCAGTAGAGAGCGTTACGGACAGAGGCACTAATTACCTAAATAAAGCTAACACTGTCCCGCAAACATCCAGTCAGAGGGCAAGTGGTCCACACGACGACGCAAGCGCTTAGCTGTCGCTGTCCTCATCCGTCAGCGTAAAGCCACACAGCCTAACGGAGGGAAATTCCCTAAACAAGTGCGCTATGGAGTTTATCATATGGGATAATAAAACGATACCATTTCATAATAGACTCGTTTTTAGTCAATTCAAACATAAGGACTAAGCACATATGCTATAACTAGAATAGCCTACAACTACATTAACTAGATGAGTGGTTTGAATTTGAATCCGTTGTACGCACAAACTGAGAATAACAGTAGCCTAGACCACATTGATTATGGACATTCTCAATGGCACATTGGCATTTAAGGCAGATTTTTCTGTGATAGGATTACGCCTACGGGATTTCTAGTCCTTGCCATGTCATTAAAAACACTTTAAAATACAACTCACAGCCATACCCATTTCCATTGGCACTGTAGACTGCTCTGCATTGATGGACAGTGACGGATAGATAGAGTTAGCATTGAATGACTTCATTCATATTAATCAGTCATGGTAAAGTACTGTGAATATTTCATAATAACAAATTAGATTTTCCGATTGTATTAACTTGGAAATACTCAATGTGCCTCTCTCTCTCTCTCTCTCTCTCTCTCTCTCTCTCTCTCTCTCTCTCTCTCTCTCTCTCTTCTATCTATCTATCTATCTATCTATCTATCTATCTATCTATCTATCTATCTATCTATCTATCTATCTATCTATCTATCTATCTATCTATCTATCTATCTATCTATCTATCTAATCTGTGTTTTATCACTTCAAATTGACATTCAGGAGATCAAAATCCCGCTCAGTTTGCATAATGAGAGGTTTCCGTTTCGAAAAATGACATTCGCTTTTCTTTCGGCTTTTATTTAACCGCTGTGTGGGGAATAGGTTCGTTTATGTTCTGATATATGTCACTCGCCCCTATAGGACCTCTTCTGGTCTCTGTAACTTTCCCACTCTCACTGCTTTGCTTTCCTGATTACGTATTTATTGGATTTCTCCCTCCACTCACTTCCCCTGGTGGCTGGTGACTCAAATAACGACACCATACAGCTCCTACAGATAAGGGCTGGCTGACAATGAAATACCTGTGCAGGAGACCAAAACCCCGCTCAGTTTGCATAATGAGAGGTTTCCGTTTCGAAAAATGACATTGGATTTTCCTTAGTAGACTCAAGGAACAGCTCATCCTATATCACAAATGTTTTCAAGCACAGCTTTCTCATCCTGAACGTGAAATGGGTATTTGGTGCTTGTTTAAGGAAATCCAGTATAGCTTATTAGTTTATTCCGTTTATAGTCAATCAAATTACCACTATGAAATAGTATGTGAGTAACCTTGACAATGGTACACATCATATGCAAAACTGGTGTGAGTTATTTTCCGTCATCGGTGCTGTATGCGTGTTGAAAAAGTGCCTCCTTCTTTTGCGCGCCAGTCAGTGTGGCTTCAGTCGTGCGTTTTAGCACCCCGGCGGTTTCAGCACTTTGTTGGAAGGACAGCTCCCGCGCCTCAGACCTGCTTTGGCAGATGGTCAACATCTTCAGCAAAGTGATCATTGTACAAATCCCCGAGTAGCAATGGACGACATTTTAGATAACTTATCTTTTACTGGACATTCTGTCTTTTATAACTTTACTGATGATTGGATACCTGATGGAAGGGAAACTATTTATTTTATTATACGATGTGTCATACCGACTGTGTATATTCTGATCATAACGATTGGGTTGTTGGGGAACATTACCTTGGTTAAGATTTTTATCACCAACAGTGCAATGAGGAGCGTCCCCAACATATTTATTTCGAGTTTGGCAGCTGGGGATCTTTTGCTTTTGGTCACTTGTGTTCCAGTGGACGCATTCAGATACTTCTTTGAGGAGTGGATCTTCGGTGTTGTGGCTTGTAAACTAATACCGGTCATTCAACTCACCTCAGTCGGAGTCTCAGTGTTCACTCTCACGGCTCTCAGCGCTGACAGGTAAGATCAAGAATAGATGAATGGGAAGTATTCTTATTGCCAATATTATTGTTATGTATACCTAATTGCAAATGTTAAGAATAATTACCAATGTAATTCATAATGATTCATCAATTGTTATGATTATTTTTATTGACAACACAAGTTTTATCATAATTCAATGCTGTGTAAATGTCACTGACAAATCTGTGGATATTTTGATTGACAAACCAAGTGTGGCCTCAGAAATGTTTAAAATTAATCAAATAGTGTACACCTGCTGGTTGTATTGACTTCAATAAGCCTGATTTGTGTTATATTGTTTTATTCAGGAGAGACACGGTTAGAATGGCCATTTATCTTCCCTGGAAGTAGCAGCATGAATGCTGAGATTCGAAAAAAATGGCACTGTACATTTGACAAATCACAAGAATAAGAGTATTTTGAGTTTATTTCCAAAACACTATATCCACACATTTTTCACAGTTGTGTTTTTTTCACCAGAAATGATTGCTTATGAGTACCTTCATGTGTGTGTAAAATATTGCTTCATAGATTTTAGGTGTGTATTAAAATGTTATTTTTTTCTTCTAACAAACGCTACATATCTATTCTTTAGCTGGAATGGAATGTTCATATGCTGAATATGTATCTGTGATATGTGGTTGTCTCAACTAGCTATCTTAAGATGAATGCACTAACTAAGTCGTTCTGTGTCTGCTAAATTACTAAAATGTTAAATGTTAATGTTTTACATACAGATCTCATATTACTGTATTTATAATTTTTTATATTGATTTCACAAATATATCATTTGTACAGTTCTTTATAAAAAATGTAGTTTTTTGTTACATTTGACAGTGTAAAACCTAGCAGTACTACTTAGGCGGATATTGTTACGGTTGTTACGGTTGTAGTAGGAAGGAGCGGACCAAAATGCAGCGTGTGTGTCATTCCATATTTTATTTTCCACTGTGAAACTATGCAATACATATAAATAAACTGAATAACAAAACAAACCGTGACGCAGAGGTGACACAAACACTAACTCAAAGACAATCTCCCACAAACCCAGGTGGAAAAAACACCTACTTAAGTATGATCTCCAATTAGAGACAATGACCACCTCCCTCTAATTGGAGATCATCCCAAACAAAACCCAACATAGAAATACAAAACTAGAACATGACAACATAGAAAAACTAAACTAGAACACCCCCCTGATCTACTCTACCATAGAAAATAACAGCTTTCTATGGTCAGGATGTGACAGATATACTGCGTTTAGCAAAAAAAACATGTTTATTTGTCTTGCAAATACCTGTCTGTCATTAAACAACCCCATGCTATGATTAGATAGATCTGTGTGTTTTTCACTCTTTCAGAAGTTCTTTAAACATTTCTGTAACGGGCGTTGTAGTAAGTGGACCAAAGCGCAGCGGGTTGAGTGCTCATTATATATTTATTTTGAACACTTAAGAAAACAAAACAAGAAAACATACAAACGAACAGGATTACAGGCTAAACACAGCTATGCAATCACAACTTCCCACAAAACCCTAACAAAACATACCCCTCTATATAGGACCTTCAATCAGAGGCAACGAGGAACAGCTGCCTCCAATTGAAGGCCAAATCAATAAACTAAACATAGAACTAAAAAGACTAGACTAGAACATAGAAATATACTAACATAGAACATAGCCCAAAAACCCCGGAAAACACTAAACAAACACTCCTCTACATAAACACACACCCCGAACCACAAAACAAATACCCCCCTGCCACGTCCTGACCAAACTACAATAACAAATAACCCCTTTACTGGAGATGCCAGACTGGATACACGCACCTCAAGGCTAGTGCGAGGAGCAGGAACAGGATGAGTTGGACGACACTAAATAAACCCCCCAAACTAAAGGGAGGGAAGGGAGGGTGGCTGCCATCACCGACGGTTCCCGTGCTACACCCCCCCCCTCCCCAATCCTCCTACTGTGGAGGTGGCTCAGGCTCTGGCCTTAGTCCCCCACCTAACCTGTCCACCCCCGCTGAATGCCTCTGGCTGAAGCGCATCGCTGTAGACCTCGGGCTGAAGCACTTTGCTGTAGACCTCGGGCAGACGGACGATTCTGGGAGCTCCAGACTGTAGGGCGACTCACTCGGTTTTGGACTGTGGGCCATCTCACTCGGTTCCGGACTGTGGGCCGTCTCACTTGGTTCCGGACTGTGGGCCGTCTCACTCGGTTCTGGACGGGGGTACTGTCGCCGGAAGCTCTGGACGGGGGTACCGTCGCCGGAAGCTCTGGACGGGGGTACCGTCGCCGGAAGCTCTGGATGGGGGTACCGTCGCCGGAAGCTCTGGACGGGGGTACCGTCGCCTTAAGCTCTGGACGGGGGTACCGTCGCCGGAAGCTCTGGACGGGGGTACCGTCGCCGGAAGCTCTGGACGGGGGTACCGTCGCCGGAAGCTCTGGACGGGGGTACCGTCGTCGGAAGCTCTGGACGGGGGTACTGTCGTCGGAAGCTCTGGACGGGGGTACTGTCGCCGAAAGCTCTGGACGGGGGTACCGTCGCCGGAAGCTCTGGACGGGGGTACCGTCGTCGGAAGCTCTGGACGGGGGTACTGTCGTCGGAAGCTCTGGACGGGGGTACTGTCGCCGAAAGCTCTGGACGGGGGTACTGTCGCCGGAAGCTCTGGACGGGGGTACTGTCGCCGGAAGCTCTGGACGGGGGTACTGTCGTCGGAAGCTCTGGACGGGGGACTGCGCACTGAAAGCCTGATGCGTGGGGCTGGTACTGGAGGTACCAGACTGGAGACACGCACCCCAAGGCTAGTGCGAGGAGCAGGAACAGGACGAGTTGGACTGGGCTGACGCACTGGAGGCCTGGTGCGTGGGGCTGGTACTGGAGATGCCAGACTGGATACACGCACCTCAAGGCTAGTGCGAGGAGCAGGAACAGGACGAGTTGGACTGGGCTGACGCACTGGAGGCCTGGTGCGTGGGGCTGGTACTGGAGATGCCAGACTGGATACACGCACCTCAAGGCTAGTGCGAGGAGCAGGAACAGGACGAGTTGGACTGGGCTGACGCACTGGAATGACCTGTCTGTCATTAAACAACCCCATGCTATGATTAGATAGATCTGTGTGTTTTTCACTCTTTCAGAAGTTCTTTAAACATTTCTGTAACGGGCGTCGTAGTAAGTGGACCAAAGCGCAGCGGGTTGAGTGCTCATTATATATTTATTTTGAACACTTAAGAAAACAAAACAAGAAAACAAAACAAGAAAACATACAAACGAACAGGATTACAGGCTAAACACAGCTATGCAATCACAACTTCCCACAAAACCCTAACAAAACATACCCCTCTATATAGGACCTTCAATCAGAGGCAACGAGGAACAGCTGCCTCCAATTGAAGGCCAAATCAATAAACTAAACATAGAACTAAAACGACTAGACTAGAACATAGAAATATACTAACATAGAACATAGTCCAAAAACCCCGAAAAACACTAACCAAACACCCCTCTACATAAACACACACCCCGAACCACATAAAACAAATACCCCCCTGCCACGTCCTGACCAAACTACAATAACAAATAACCCCTTTACTGGTCAGAATGTGACAATTTCAGAAAATGTACACTACCGGTGAAAAGATTTAGAACACCTACTCATTCAAGGGTTTTTCTTAATTTTTTTGGGACTATTTTCTACATTGTAGAATAAGAGTGAATACATCAAAACTATGAACAAACACATATCTAATCATGTAGTAACCAAAAAAGTGTTAAACAAATCAAAATCAATTTTATATTTGACATTCTTCAAATAGCCACCATTTGACTTGATGACAGCTTTGCACACTCTTGGAATTCTCTCAACCAGATTCATGAGGTAGTCACCTGGAATGCATTTCAATTAACATGGGTGCCTTCTTAAAAGTTAATTTGTGGAATGTCTTTCCTTCTTAATGCATTTGAGCCAATCAGTTCTGTGGTGACAAGGTAGAGGGGGGTATACAGAAGACAGCCCTATTTGGTCAAATACCAAGTCCATATTATGGCAAGAACAGCTCAAATAAGCAAAGAGAAACAACAGTCCATCATTACTTTAAGACATGAAGATCAGTCAATATGGAACATTTCAAGAACATTTTAAGTTAATTCAAGAGCAGTTGCAAAAATCATCAAATGCTATGATGAAACTGGCTCTCATGAGGATCGCCACAGGAATGGAAGACCCAGGGTTACCTCTGCTGCAGAGGATAAGTTCATTAGAGTTACCAGCCTCAGAAATTGCAGTCCAAAATAAATGCTTCACAGAGTTCAAGTAACAGACACATCTCAACATCAACTGTTCAGAGGAAACTGTGTGAATCAGGCCTTCATGGTCGAATTGCTGCAAAGAAACCACTTCTAAAGGACACCAATAAGACGAAGAGACTTGTTTGGTCCAAGAAACATGAGCAATGGACATTAGGCGGTGGAAGTTTGTCCTGTGGTCTGGAGTCCAAATTGGCGATTTTTGGTTCCAACCGCCGTGTCTTTGTGAGATGCGGTGTGGGTGAACGGATGATCTCTGCATGTGTATTTCCCACCGTAAAGCATGGAGGAGGAGGTGTTATGGTGTCGAGGTGTTTTGCTGGTGACACTGTCTGTGATTTATTTAGAATTCAAGGCATACTTAACCAGTATGGCTACCACAGCATTCTGCAGCGATATGCCATCCCATCTGGTTTGGGCTTAGTGTTTTCAACAGGACAATGACCCAACACACCTCCACGATGTGTAAGGGCTATCTGACCAAGAAGGAGAGTGATGGAGTGCTGCATCAGATGACCTGGCCTCTACAATCCCTTGACGTCAAACAAACTGAGATGGTTTGGGATGAGTCGGACCGCAGAGTGAAGGAAAAGCAGCCAACAAGTGCTCAGCATATATGGGAACTCCTTCAAGACTGTTGGAAAAGCATTCCAGGTGAAGCTGGTTGAGAGAATGCCAAGAGTGTGCAAAGCTTTCATCAAGGCAAAGGGTGGCTATTTGAAGAATCTCTAATATAAAATATACAGTATTTTGATTTGTTTAACACTTTTTTTGGTTACTACATGATTCCATATGTGTAATTCCATAGTTTTGATGTTGTCAATGTAGAAAATAGTAAAAATAAAAAATAAAACTTGAATGAGTAGGTGTTTTGAAACTTTTGACTGGTAGTGTATATATAGTGTTTTGAAAATAAGCTCTTCATGTTGTATTCCATAAAGAATGAGGGTGGCAAGCCCAGTTCAGTTGTATTCAGTTATCATCAGGCATTCAAGAGGAGTCATACAGAATAATCTGCACAGTGCATAATTTACTGTCTGAGTGTGTGAGATTAAAAGGGCAACCATGCCTGAATCTTTGTTTGGGACCTTAATTTGACCTAGCAGACCATTTCCTCCCCCACACATACCCTCACCAAGACCACTGATGCATGGAGACAGTGACCTTCTCAAGTTACCATTCTATATCCCAACAAATAACCTGTCTTCTGGTATTAAGAGCTCCTACCTCAGCTAAAAGTTAACTGGTGTCATGAAAATTCCTGGTCTGACTCAGGTCTGGACATCAATATGAAAGTATAAATGTTTTATTATCATATTAAAGTCCATGGGATTCTCTGATATAAATAATACCCATTGTGCATGCCATTATAGAAGTCCAAAAATGGTACAGTGCTTTGTAATGACTCTTTCTATGACACAGAATGTAATATAGAGCTCTATCAGTTGGAGGAAAAGTTTGGCTATGTCAATCGTCACTGGAGATGACCATGACTTTTGGCCATCCCTGTCACTAGGGGCCATATGGTGAGATTGCAGTCTACAGCTGTTCTCTCTATGGTTTCCCTAGTCCAATTCAGCATGTCATTTTGTGGTGAAGAGCAATGAAAATAAGCCATTTGTATGCTTACTCGATGTGAGGGCTTTAAATAATTGTATCTTATTAGCACTCACCTGGGTAATGCTCACAAACATGAAAACACAATAAAGTGGGATTACAGTGGTTTGTTCATGTAAATTCAGACAATAAACCCATCCTTGTTTCTCTCTGGTGCGGTATCAATGTGTCCATTTTCTGTGCTTGTCTGTTGCCGCCTGAGGCAGCGTGGTCTATGACTATGGGGGATTTCTACACAGGCAGAAGGCATCCGAGGCTGCTGGAACAGCACAGTCAAGGGCAGTGTACAAACCTCCAACTGCCAATCGAGATTCTCCTCCAGATCAGACATTTCATCTGCAGAAATATCGTTAGAAAACAGTCAGGATGTGGAAAATCTTATATCATTGGAGCAACAAATCTCTTTATGCCCAATGGAGCGAACATCCTCTGTTGCACCCGCATTTCCTATATTTTTCCCCCGCATTTCCTATATTGTTTGACTTAGCAGAACTTAATTATTCTATACACATAACACTGAGTGTTGATTTACACGGGAGATCAGGCCAAAGTCTAACCTATACATTTGTTTTATTGATCAGCTTGTAAACATTTGGGTTTATATCAATATTTAGATGCACTTTGGCAGCAGTGCAGAAACACATTATTGTTTCAGTTAAATCTTTATAATTTCATTTACTGGTAATTATTGGAACCCTTGATCTCAATCCAAGGATATCATTATTTTGGGTGTGTTACGGTCAGGACATTCATTTGTTAGCTAGTGCAATCATCATGCACTCCATAGATCTTTCATGTGTATGTAAAATATCCCCTCTAACACTCCATAAAGCTTCTATTCGGTACTCATGGACTCAGAAATTCCTTGTCTTTGTCAAAGCCTCCTAAAGTTAATTAGATTAATTAAATATAATCACATAATTGACATTTGATTTTAGACAAGGAAATTAGAACAGTAAGGACAGCTGGCCATTTAATCCCATTTGCATGGAAAAGACTGCTTTGAATGTAATTTCATTATTAATATGAAAATGTCAGTAAAGGCTTTCCATTAACGTTAATTTGTTCTATCTACAGTAATGCTTCACTGAGGTTGAAAAAAGTTTGGAGAGTCTGAAAAAGGTTTTGTGAGTCTATTATCAGTGTGTGAGTTGCAGCGAACCATCAAATAATTAATGATCACAGGTTCAGTCATATCTGTCTATCACTGCTTCTGAGTGTCATGTCTGTCCTGATCCTGGAGTTTCGCTGTAGCCTTTGACACCAAGATTACATTTTGGTCTTGTGTTGTTGTGTTTTCAGGTACAAAGCCATTGTGAATCCTATGGACATCCAGACATCTAGTGCTGTGTTCTGGACGTGTCTGAAAGCTGTGTCCATCTGGGTGATCTCCGTCCTGCTGGCGGTGCCCGAGGCCATCTTCTCCCAGGTAGTACACATCCAGGACAAGAACGTGACCTTCACCGCCTGTGTGCCCTATCCCCTCTCCAATGAGATGCATCCCAAGATCCACTCTGTCCTCATATTCCTGGTGTACTTCCTGATTCCCCTGTGGATCATCTCTGTGTACTACTACCACATCGCCAGGACGCTGGTCAAGAGTGCTCACGACATGCCTGGGGAGATCAGTGAGCACACTAAGAGACAGGTAGGTAACAACAACAACATCCTGTATATCAAACAAGTCACGAATGAGGTTTGACTTTTACAGTTGTGGTTATTAGGAACGGCATATTAAGAACATTAGGTAACTTGATGGATCCATTTGAATTGGACATTTTGAATATCTCATTCCATGCTTTTAGGGTACAACACATCTGTTGTTTGATAATACCGGTGTAGGGAGCATACAGTGCATCCGGAAAGGATTCAGACCCCTTGACTTTTTCCACATTTTATTACGTTACAGGCTTATTCTAAGATTTATGAAGTAATTTGTCCCCCTCATCAATCTAAACACAATAGCCCATAATAACAAAGTGAAAACAGGTTTTAGAAATTTTTGCTAATGTATTAAAAATAAAAAACAAAAAAACCTTAATTAAGTATTCAGACCTTTTGCTATGAGACTCAAAATTGAGCTCAGGTGCATCCTGTTTCCATTGATCATCCCTGAGATGTTTCTACAACTTGATTCTAGTCTACCTGTGCTAAATTCAATTGATTGGACACGATTTGGAAAGGCACACACCTGTCTACATAAGGTCACACAGTTGACAGTGCATGTCAATGCAAAAACCAAGCCATGAGGTCGAAGGAATTGTCCGTAGAGCTCTGAGACAAGATTGTGTCGAGGCACAGATCTGGGGAAGGGTACCAAAGAATTTCTCCAGCATTGAAGGTCCACAAGAACGCAGTGGCCTCCATCATTCTTAAATGGAAGAAGTTTGGAACCACCAAGACTCTTCCTAGAGCTGGCTGTCTGGCCAAACTGAGCAATCAGGGGAGAAGGGCCTTGGTCAGGGAGGTGACCAAGAACCTGATGGTCACTCCAGAGTTCTTCTGTGAAGATGGGAAAACCTTCCATAAGGACAACCATCTCTGCAGCACTCCACCAATCAGGCCTTTATGGTAGGGTAGGCAGACGGGTCTGAATACTTTCCGAAGGCACTGTATGTTGGTCACATGAATCTTGGGGCTTGTTACATGAAATCCAGTAACCAGGTTTCCTGAAAAAGTCCCAAACATTATTGCATGTTATAGTGCATATTAAGCTAGAGTGCACGTTGAGATAGAGTGCACATTTGAATTTGACGAAACTGAACAGCATCACACATTTTCTTGCTACACAGGATTTGTTTTATTTTTGACATAACCCCGGAACCCTAGTTACAGGTTTTAATGTGAAGAGGCTCCGGGTTTTAATGCAGACATTTCCATTTGTAGTCAAATACACCAAGTAAATATTTTAAATGTTGTAAAGGGCAAGTGGAGGACCATGTCAAGATGTATCACTGATCGTTGCATGGATGCTCGATCTTTACTGTCTGCAGAGGTAATAAATTATACATCAGGGGAAGGAGGAAGTAAATTCTAAATGTAAGCAATGATCTGGTCAGGTACATTCATTTGAGCGTCCATTGACCAAAGAACATTAAATCAGATGCTGCTTTGCTTTAATATTTCATACAAAGTTAAGAACTTCTAACTAATCATCAGACAAATGGGCTCAAATCCAGATCACTACCCAACCAAGAGCATGAGTAAACAGATATAGTCCAAAACCAAAACCCATACCCAGCTTCCAATCAATGAGAACCTGACTCAGACCTGACCTGAATCCAGGTCATAAAATATGCAAGTAGGTGCTTACACTGGCCAATGTGAGGCTGATATCAACAATGAGCAATGCATAGTAAACAGTATTGATGAGTGGTGCTGGAAGGGCTTCATGTGTTGTCTTATTCACAGCTGTGAGGCAATAAGAGACCCGAGACCCAGCTATCCTCTACAGTAGATACCCAGTGAATCTGGTATACATCTGTGCGACACGTGAAAATACGAGAAGCCTGGAGGATGACCAAATCATTGAACCTTCAAATGCACATTAGCTTTTACTGTCTCTGCCTCAAAGTAATCCCCGGCACTATATCCCCACTAATCAAAGTTATTGTCTCTAGATTTGTTTCTGTGCATTTGTATTTCAAATCAAATTAAAGGACTTAATCATTTGGGTGAACCCTTAAAATAGAAGAACAACACAGACTGTTGATGTTGTGGCTGTGTACATCTCCTATTAGACAGGTCCAGGGGGATTGGGCTGCAGAGGCTCAAGTCTCATTTAGAGGAAAACTCTGATAGCATCTGTCTCTACTGAAAGACATTTAAAGGTATTTAACACTAATTATATGACAAGTTGCATTAGCCTGATGAAAGACGGGATAGAGAGAGAGAGAGAGAGAGAGAGAGAGAGAGAGAGAGAGAGAGAGAGAGAGAGAGAGAGATTTGCTGACCCTAAACACATGATTCTGGTAATTGTTTGAGACATAATGAAACAGTATTGGTTGAATCTCTATCTATCATGTCTAACAGACATGCACTTCGGAAAGACAGTTTCTATTCATTACTTTATGAAAAGCTATAGTAACAGTGGTCTTAAAGGGAAACTTCACCATTTTTCAACTTCCTAATCATTATCTCCAGCACCACCCCAACATCAACATATGTGAAAATTGTGCGTTTCTATGTTTTGTAGAAGAAAGATACAGGAAAATAAGTGTTTCCAATGACATCATTGGTGTGAATTGTGTGATTTTGACCAATCGTGAGTATGCATTGCCTACTAATTGGTTGATGATGTCATTGGAAACAGTTACCTTTCTCTAAACGTTTTACTACAAAACATAGAAACGCGACATTTTCACATATGTTGATGTTGGGGTGGTGCTGGAAATGATGAACTGCTGTACGATACATTTTCAATAAAGGCCGTAGAAAATAGGCTTTCCGATAATCATCTAATCTTTATCTATTTTAAATCACTTTGGAATAGAGGATGGTCCCTACAATGGTGTTTGCAGATTTACAATTTAATATGAACAATGACACTGTCCAGGCAGACACTGCTAGTGAATATGATTTCAGACGTGATATGTATGAATGTAAACATACAGTCCAACCATCTCCCTATGCCAGGGGTGTTATTGTGCTGTTATGATATGCAACAATTGCTCTGGAAGGATTCATTTGGCAGGCTTTCTACACAAAAGTAGGCTAACACACAAAACACAGTGACAGCATAATCAAGACAATATTAGTTAAGCCTCCTGTATTTAGAACTATGGCCTTGGCTACAGTCTGTTAACTTTCCCTGGCACACAGTTCCATAAATAAAACTTTCCTTGTCGGCTGTAGAAGTTTATAGTAGGAATAGTTTATAATTCATACCCCACACTTCTTACTGAGACCAGCAAATACAACAGTGAATAACTTATTGTGACGCGATAACAACAATGTAGGGAATTACATGTTTGGCTATGAAAGATTGTTGATACTGTGCCGAATTATAAGCAAAGTTATTTAATTTTGACATCCATATCAATGTAGACCATCTTTACTGTCTAACTAACCAGATATAACAGCTTGCTATTGACTAAGATTCTAATACATTTCTGAATAATTTATGAAGTCCAGTTCAATACAAGATATAGTGCTGATCAGAAGAAAAGTTGCTGACAAGTTAGTGGATTGTTCAGGTTTTTGTTGAAGAACCTAAAAGGATTGTGGGCAGAGTGCCAGCATCACGTCTTGATAGCTGGCTGCCATTGAATGGCGAGCTAAATCATGACAATTACCCAGGATATAAAACCAACCCAGACTTGCATTTCAGAGCTCAATCTCCTGCTCACTTCACTGATGGTTCAAATAGGATGACAGCAGTACTCAGAAGCTGTTATCTGTGCTGTTTGTCAGACACTCTGTGGGATGAAATGTTGATTGGACTGGACCTTCTTGTTTGACATTTCTGCTCATACGATAAAAGGTTATGACAGTACAGATATCTTTGACCCTTCTGAAGAGTGCTGACTGCAGGGCACTTAAAGTACTGATGGCTCTTGTTTGTTTGTTCATACTTGATTGGTGTCTGGTACATACTGTATTGATACTAAAGGACAATAGCCATACTACTTGTAGCCTGTAGCCTGTAGCCTGTGCACTATTATTCAAAATACAGAAGAGAGTGATTTGGACACATTTTATTTCATAGGGCTTCTGTATTCTGTGATCCTTCTGGATTTTCTATTCTGTAATCCTTCTGGAGGGATGCCTTCAGTATTTTGTATTCTCTAGTCGTTCTGGAGGGAGACCTTCTGTATTTTGTATTCTGTAATCCTTCTGGAAGATTGAAATGGCTTTATGTTATATAATATGTATTTTCAAACACTACATGTCTTTTTTTTTCCCAAGATGGAGACGAGAAAACGGCTTGCCAAAATTGTTCTGGTTTTCGTGGGCCTCTTCGCTCTCTGTTGGTTCCCCAACCATGTCTTGTACATGTACCGCTCCTTCAACTACCGTCAGATCGACTCCTCCCTGACCCACCTCATCATCACCCTGCTAGCCCGGGTGTTAAGTTTCTCCAGCTCCTGTGTCAACCCGTTTGCTCTCTACCTGCTGAGCGAAAGCTTCCGCAGGCACTTCAACAGCTCACTGCACTGCAAGAAGAAGCCCCACCACGAGCGCAACACGAGCTACCAGCAGAGCACCTCAGCCATAAGAATGACCTCCATCAAGAAGACCACCCCTACTGTCATCAATGGACATGGCAACAGGCAGGAGGTCTCTCTGTAGGTTTAGGAGTGGTAGGAGTGGCACCAACAACAAAAAAAGATAACGTGCAAAACTTTACAAGGTGGACTATTCTGAAAAGGACATGCATGTGTGCTCAAAAGAAAATGTTTGGCTTGAAGCCGCCTTGTCTATACATTTCCCACAATGCTACATATTGCTGCAGATGAGATGGTCACCTATGAACTGAAAGTATTGAACTGAACATGTTTGTCAACAAATCTGTCGTAAATACTAGTATCCACAATGTTCCACTTTTCATGTTTTTTGGTCAATCTGATGCATGTATCACTTCACAGAGTTTGTATAGATATACTGTATGCTGTCTGTGACACATACTGCCCAAACTCCAAACCTAAAGAGCAGGCAATTGCTTTTATGACAGGAAATCTGTCCATGCACTTAAAAACAACATTATAATGGCTCCCAAGGGGGCACAGGAGTTAAGGGTAATTTCAACAAAAATCATAATGTCCCTTTAAGTAATTATTTCCCTCAAACATCTGCCTGAAAGTGGATAGAAGTGCCAAAGCAGACAGAGGGGACCACAGGAAATGTACGCTGGAAATGAAACCAACATTTACCAAGTGTTGATGGGAACCTGCATGCCACTATTGCAGGACAGTGAGATGATAAACACCATACAAATTTGTTCATGAGATATATATTCACTTTGACAATGCCATTTCCTGTGCTATGTTTGAATGTTTATCTTCAGATGCTCAATGTGACACCAATGTTTGCTGTTTTGTTAAGTAAAACGTGTCCCAGTACGTTGAACTGCAAATGCTGCAACAATGCTGTACATTTTTTGTATAATATTGTGTTGTTATTTTGCAAACGTTGACCATTCCATGCACAGCATAGCTTCATTGAGCATGTAAAGGAATACGCTCTAAGAACAGTGTGCTTTCTGAACATGATTAATCATGCTCAATTACACTCAATTACATTTAAAGACATGCTTCTATACTTTGGCAACTAGTAAGTATTTTTTAAACCTTTGGGCTGGATGTGTCAATGTGTAGTTCATACATACATAATCTATGAGCAGAATTACTGTCTGACCTCAATAAGCCACGAAATTCCTAGTTTGAAAGCGACTGTTTTCTGTAAGCTGTAGGCTCCAGTTTCCTACATTTACCCCCACGTGGGCAAGCTCCGTAGCAATTTGAGTTCAGTCAATGAGTTTCAGCCCTTTGCCATTTGAGTGACAGTTAGCAACGCTCACACACAGTAGAACAAGAGATAGAGAGCAATGACGTGGTGCACATATCTGTACATTTGTGATGGAGTATGCAATACTCGGGGGACCACTTTTGGCTCGTGGGTGCTACTTTCAGAACTACTGGCTAACAAGTATACAAAAGTACCAGAGAATATCTTTAATTACACTTATCACTCAGGAGATCATGATTACTGGATTAAACCAACTAACACGTTACACATTAACGTCCTCAATCAAATCCTATCTCTTCCTCTTAAACAGAAAAACGGCCGTTTTTGTACAAAATCAATCTGTTTAATAGGCTGCATTTACATAGGCAGCCCAATTTGAGTCTTTTACTCAATTATTGGCAAAAGAGCTGATCTGATGTGGAAAAAAGTGTAAAAAGATTAGAATCAGGCTGCCTAAATGCAGCCTTAGTAACATGTCCTGATACACTGATCTCAAGTGATAAGTCAACAGGTCCCTCACTGGAAAAGAGATCTGTGTCCGTAACAACAGAGAAAAGTAAATGGCTGAGTCTACAGCTATTTTCTATCGTCTGTCCCCTTTTCAGTGCCATGGAAATATATCTGTGTTATTCTACCATAGTTCTCGATTCCTTCATCATTTGTGATACCTTGAAACACTATGTACAATGTACAATGAAAAATGCATGTGTTTGAAATTCTTCATCATATAAAGGACCTCGTTGCTATCAACGCAATGTGATACTATGAGCTCCTAATTTCTGTGGATTTACAATGTTTGTTGAATTAGGAACGGATCCTCCAAGGCTCCTGCTGTTTGTCTGTGGAAAAGTATATCCACAGCATGTAATACCATCACAACAAATGTGAAAGTATGTCATGTTAAATGTGCCAGGTGAAATTGTCTGTGAACAATTGTAATGTTATGATATGTATGCTTTCATTCAAATTTGTTCTGCTTATGAATCACATATTATTTATGGAATATTGATATTTGACATGCAAATATATACTTTGTGTTGCTATTACGTTATTACATATAATATAAATGTGATCAAATTAATAAATTCTACTCACAAGATTTAGCCTGTTGGGTCTGTGGTATGCACCTACATGTGGTATGTCCATAGATGTTTGTCCGTATGCATATTTCACATTCCTCCCCAACATGCATTAGTCTTATTTATTCAGGACCATGCCAATGTTAAGGTGAGCAACCTGTCTTTATTAATTTCAGAGAGCGCATTTAGTCAGACAAGAGAGACACAGCAGAGATAATGGATCTGTTGTAAATAAAACACTCTTTTTAAAGGGGACTTTATCTCCATCTCCCAGGCCTGATTTGGTTTGAAATCGCAGTGGTTCATCTTGTTTTCATTTCCTTCATCATTTTCTGAATAGGGTGATTCCCAGCGCAAACACGGTGGGCTTATAGCCATAGGAGGTGGGAGGTCGATGTCCTGATACATGAATATACTGTATGTATGCACTGATAGAAGTAGAGGGAAATGTATAGAAACCTGTAGTCTCACGTTGCCATACCTCCAAAATCACGTCGTTGTCACGCCTCCCTTGGAGGCCTGGAGAATTTTGTATTGCAAAAACGTTTTGATTGGATGTTACATTTCAAGAACCCTCCCCCCACATGCCGTTGGTGCTAGATTAGGGCAAATCCAGGATCCTTGGGACGTCCCTACACTAAACCCTACCCTTACCTTTACCCTTACCCTAACCTTGACTTTAACCTTAACCCTTACCTAACCCTATCCTTAATCCTTACCTTAACCCCTTTAAATGTCAACTTCAGTGGGGTAATGTCAGAGTTGAGACGTCCCAAGGATTCCAGATGGCATGAACAGTTGGTGTTACAGTATGTTTGTCACTGTTTTCAGACCAGGAAGGACACATTTTTCAGAGAGTTGTTCCATATGCTGGTTTGCAGAAAATTGAAACAACATTGCAGAAAATTGAAAAAATCCTGGAGGAAGTGTGCTCTATACACAAAATTGACATACATCAACATAATTTGATGTGGTTTTAATTGCCGATTTAGACTTTTTCAGGCTCTCAGGAGTATTCAACAAATAAAGACTCCTAGAAAGAAGGAAGTTTACTACTGAATTGTGTTAATTGTGCTGTGAGTTGTTTATCCATCAACAATATGTACAACACAGGTTACACCTGCTTGACGAGGATATGCAAACAGTATACATTTTTGGCATAAAGTGAGAGACACAATGAATGGCTTGCTGGCAGAGTATGATTAGCTTTTAGCTTATGATACGATTTATGAACCAGCACACCATTGTGCATCTATCATATGAAATACTACTGGGTTGGAAATACACAGAATTTTACTTCCTTGTTCAAGTTACAAGTTTTAATGTTACATGCACAAGTACTGTGAAATGCCTTTCTTGCAAGCTCTAAACCCAACAATGCAGTAATCGACAACTAAATAATAATAAGTAATACTAAAAATAACATAAGGTAGAACAAAAACACACAAGAAATAAAAACAAGAAATATGAAGAGAACAAGAAAGTAAGTAAGCATACTATATACAAGGTCAGTCAGTTCCAGTACCATATTTACAATGTGCAGGGATATACTGGAGTGATAGTGGTAGATATGTATAGGGGTAAGGTGACTAGGCAACAGGGTATAAGTTACATTTACATTTACATTTAAGTCATTTAGCAGACGCTCTTATCCAGAGCGACTTTCAAATTGGTGCATTCACCTTATAATATCCAGTGGAACAACCACTTTACAATAGTGCATCTAAATCTTTTAAGGGGGGGGTTAGAAGGATTACTTTATCCTATCCCAGGTATTCCTTGAAGAGGCGGGGTTTCAGGTGTCTCCGGAAGGTGGTGATTGACTCCGCTGTCCTGGCGTCGTGAGGGAGCTTGTTCCACCATTGGGGTGCCAGAGCAGCGAACAGTTTTGACTGGGCTGAGCGGGTACTGTGCTTCCTCAGAGGTAGGGAGGCGAGCAGGCCAGAGGTGGATGAACGGAGTGCCCTTGTTTGGGTGTAGGGCCTGATCAGAGCCTGAAGGTACGGAGGTGCCGTTCCCCTCACAGCTCCGTAGGCAAGCACCATGGTCTTGTAGCGGATGCGAGCTTCGACTGGAAGCCAGTGGAGAGAGCGGAGGAGCGGGGTGATGTGAGAGAACTTGGGAAGGTTGAACACCAGACGGGCTGCGGCGTTCTGGATGAGTTGTAGGGGTTTAATGGCACAGGCAGGGAGCCCAGCCAGCAGCGAGTTGCAATAATCCAGACGGGAGATGACAAGTGCCTGGATTAGGACCTGCGCCGCTTCCTGTGTGAGCAGGGTCGTACTCTGCGAATGTTGTAGAGCATCAACCTACAGGATCGGGTCACCGCCTTGATGTTAGTGGAGAACGACAGGGTGTTGTCCAGGGTCACGCCAAGGCTCTTAGCACTCTGGGAGGAGGACACAAGGGAGTTGTCAACCGTGATGGCGAGATCATGGAACGGGCAGTCCTTCCCCGGGAGGAAGAGCAGCTCCGTCTTGCCGAGGTTCAGCTTGAGGTGGTGATCCGTCATCCACACTGATATGTCTGCCAGACATGCAGAGATGCGACTCGCCACCTGGTTGTCAGAAGGGGGAAAGGAGAAGATTAATTGTGTGTCATCTGCATAGCAATGATATGACAGACCATGTGAGGATATGACAGAACCAAGTGACTTGGTGTATAGCGAGAATAGGAGTGGGCCAAGAACAGAGCCCTGGGGGACACCAGTGGTGAGAGCACGTGGTGCGGAGACAGATTCTCGCCACGCCACCTGGTAGGAGCGACCTGTCAGGTAGGACGCAATCCAAGCGTGGGCGGCGCCGGAGATGCCCAGCTCGGAGAGGGTGGAGAGGAGGATCTGATGGTTCACGGTATCAAAGGCAGCAGATAGGTCTAGAAGGATGAGAGCAGAGGAGAGAGAGTTAGCTTTAGCAGTGCGGAGAGCCTCCGTGACACAGAGAAGAGCAGTCTCAGTTGAATGCCCAGTCTTGAAACCTGACTGATTAGGATCAAGAAGGTCATTCTGAGAGAGATAGCAAGAGAGCTGGCCAAGGACGGCGCGTTCAAGAGTTTTGGAGAGAAAGGAAAGAAGGGATACTGGTCTGTAGTTGTTGACATCGGAGGAATCGAGTGTAGGTTTTTTCAGAAGAAGTTAAACAGAGTAGCAGCAGCTTGTATGTGTGTGTGTGTGTGCGTGCGTGCGTACGTGTTGGAGTGACAGTGTGTGTGAGTGTGCATAGAGATAAAATAAAATACAAGGAGAAATATGTATACAGTCTACTTTATAATCATTTTTGTGCCACAACTAGGTGTTTGATGTAACATACGCTCATTAATGTAAAGGTAACGCAATATGTGCATTATTTGGTCTCAAGTGTTCCTGCTTTCAACATTTGATAAAACAGACCATTTCAAGCATTCATTTGCCACATGCATGAGAAGACAAGGGTGCATTAAGTAGCCACAAACAAAGACATATCCTCGAAGGCAGAACCTGTGAAAACGCGTACTTGAATGATGGATCCAAAACACTTTCAGCATGTGTCAAAAACAGGTCTGAAGTTTGTTGATTTCTCTGGAAGAACCAAAGTCTGATTTGGTATGATACCACTGGTGAACATCAACTTTGCTATCAGCTTCATGGCCAGACAACATGGTCTGGAATTACTCCTGGCCCAATTCATAAATGATGAAAAACACAAAACATAAGTCACATCAAATTCAAATCAGTTATCCTACATGAGAACAGCATACTTTTTGCTAACGTAACTGACTTTTTTAAATAGTTAGAACAAGCCAGATATTCAATCCAGATATTCAGATTTTCATAACTATAGTAGCTATTGATGCATGTCATTCCCGTTTGAATGTTACATGACCAGAATAATCTAATCAAAGCTTGTCGGTTAAATTGACATCAGTTGCCATTGAGGACATTATAATTCAACACATTAATATTGACGAAATAATTATATAAACTATGCATGACTTCATTTGATGTGTCTACATAGCAATGATGTTTTAAAAAGACCCATTGAAGTAAAGAACCAGAGTGCAGAGAACCTTGGCGTGACCCTGGACAACACCCTGCCGTTCTCTGTAAACATCAAAGCGGTGCAGGTTCATGCTCTACAACATCCATAGAGTACGACCCTACCTCACACAGGAAGCGTTGCAGGCCCTAATCCAGGCACTTGTCATCTCCTGTCTGGACTACTACAACTCACAGTTGGCTGGGCTCCCTGCTTTTGCCATCAAACCCCTGCAACTCATCCAGAATGCTGTAACCCACATTGTGTTAAACCTTCCCAAGTTCTCCCATGTCACCCCACTCCTCCGCACAATCCACTGGCTTCCAGACGAAGCTCGCATCCACTCCAAGACCATGGTACTTGCCTACAGAGCAGCAAGAGAAGCTGCCCCTCCCTACCTTCAGGCTATGCTCAAACCCTACACCTCAACCTGAATACTCCGTTCTGCCACCTCTGGTCTCTTGGCCCTCCCACCCCTACGGAAGGGCAGTTCCCTCTCAGCCTAGTCCAAGCTCTTCTCTGTCCTGGCACCCGAATGGTGGAACTAGCTTACCCTGGAGGCTGTGTCAGCAGAGTCCCTGCCCATCTTCCGAAAACATCTGAAACTCTACCTCTTCAAAGAGTATCTCAAGAACTTCCCATCAAACCAACTCCTTGAATGCCCTACTCCTTGAAGTTTGCAGTTGTGTCTAAAAAAACTATTTTGCGTAAAACATATTTTCTTTTACCCTTTAGTGTGTGTACTTTACTGTATTTATACTTGGGATATCGCTTTTCAACAGTAAAAGTAAAAAAAAACATAGCTGGAGGATTAACTTCCTTTGAATGACGAAGTGGCAGAAACACATAGGGTGCATTTGGATTGTTTCTGAGATGTAACTAAATTGAAATATGAAGCATGATTTATTAATCCATATTTATTGAAAAAACTCACAATTAGTTAGTGGCATTGAATAATTTCACCAAATGTTTCAGAGAATGTCCCTAGATTATTTTAAACTGTCAAACCACACCATTATTAAAATGTTTTGTCATATAGCAGATGTTCTTATCCAGAGCGATTTACAGGAGCAATTAGGATGAAGTGCCTTGCTCAAGGGCACATCAGGTAAAAAATACACCTAGCCAGCTCAGGGATTTCAACCAGCAACTTTTTGGTTACTGGCCCAGCACTCCTAACTGCTAGGCTACTTGCTGCCACTCTTTAGGTAGAGTTTCGTTGACATTTGTCAAAAAGGTTTCTGCAAAGGTTGCTCTTGTGCATTCTTGGTAAAAGAAAGTAGGTAGCACTGATGTAGTGTCCTTCCTTTGTTCACTCAACAAATTAAAACGCTCTTTTCCTTGCTGCCCGTAAAAAACATCCAGGTAACCAAAAGCATTAGGAACTTTCCTTTGCCTCAAAAGACTATTTGAATTCAGCCGTATACTCGAAAGAACCATTCCACTATACAGATAATGTGAGCCTAGGGCTCTGTGTTATTATTAAACATGATTGTACAACACAACACAGAACACAAGTTGTAGTTCTCTTAACCTATATTATGCCCTCTGATTAGCACACATATCATGTAATTAGTGTACAAACCATCCCATTTGTTTATTTGTTGGTATCTCATCTGTAAATTCCAGGTCGGCCTTTCGAGGACATTATTAATTGGATTTAATTGTGAAAGGTTGTCATCACAGAGACCAGAGGCTTGCCAGGGGAGCTGCTCTATGCCATCCACCCCATGTGGTGTTAGTGTGAGGAGGTGATGTGTGGTTCCTACTTTAGCTCCCTCTCTCTCCATCTGCCTCAGTCAAACCATCTCTGTCTTGTCAGGCAGTTTCCACTTATTAGCTCTCTTATTAGATATGACTGGGAGCCACTGCTGAAGTGGCTTATCCCACTTATAGACAGGCAGGCAGTGTACAAACATCTCCAGCAAAGCAGCAGAAACAAACACCATCAAAATCATATCAATGTTTTTTGAACCCATGCACAGATTTGCAGATGTTATCGCAGCTGCAGCAAAATGCTTGTGCTTCTAGCTCCAACAGTGCATTAATACCTAGCAATAGTACAACAACAACACACACATAATCCAGAAAAAATGATTATGACTACAATACAGTATATACAGTTGAAGTCGGAAGTTCACATACACTTAGGTTGGAGTCATTAAAACTTGTTTTTCAACCACTCCACAAATGTCTTGTTAACAAACTAGAGTTGTAGCAAGTCGGTTAAGGCATGACACAAGTCATTCTTCCAACAATTGTTGACAGACAGATTATTTCACTTGTAATTCACTCTATCACAATTCCAGCAGGGCAGAAGTTTACATACACTAGGTTGACTGTGCCTTTAAACACCTTGGAAAACAGCTTGACTGTGCCTTTAATCAGCCAAAACCTTAGAAAAAAAATTGTAGACCTCCACAAGTCTGGTTCATCCTTGGGAGCAATTCCCAAACGCCTGAAGGTACCACGTTCATCTGTACAAACAATAGTAAGCAAGCAGCCGTCATACCTCTCAGGAAGGAGACGCGTTCTGTCTCCTAGAGATGTACTTACTTTGGTGTGAAAAGTGCAAATCAATCCCATAAGAACAGCAAAGGACCTTGTGAAGATGCTGGAGGAAACAGGTACAAAAGTATCTATATCCACAGTAAAATGAGTCCTATATTGACATAACCTGAAAGGCCACTCAGCAAGGAAGAAGCCACTGCTCCAAAACCGCCATAAAAAAGCCAGACTACGGTTTGCAACTGCATATGGGGGCAAAGGTCGGACTTTTTGGAGAAATGTCCTCCGGTCTGATGAAACAAAAATAGAACTGTTTGGCCATAATGACCATCGTTATGTTTGGAGGAAAAAGGGGGAGGCTTGCAAGCCGAAGAACACCATCCTAACCGTGAAGCACGGGGGTGGCAGCATCATGTTGTGGAGGTGCTTTGCTGCAGGAGGGACTGGTGCACTTCACAAAATAGATGGCATCATAAGGGAGGAAAATGATGTGGATATATTGAAGCAACATCTCAAGACATCAGTCAGGAAGTTAAAGCAAATGGGTCTTCCAAATCAACAATGACCCTAAGCATACTTCCAAAGTTGTGGCAAAATGGTTTAAGGACAACAAAGTCAAGGTATTGGAGTGGCCATCACAAAGCCCTGACCTCAATCCTATAGAAAATTTGTTGGCAGAACTGAAAAAGCATGTGCGAGCAAGGAGGCCTACAAACCTAACTCAGTTACATCAGCTCTGTCAGGAGGAATGGGCCAAAATTTACCCAACTTATTGTGGGATGCTTGTGGAAGGCTACCCGAAACGTTTGCACCAAGTTAAACAATTTAAAGGCAAGCTACCATACTATGAATTGAGTGTATGTAAACTTCTGAACCACTGGGAATGTGATGAAAGAAATAAAAGCTGAAATAAATCACTACTATTATTCTGACATTTCACATTCTTAAAATAAACTGTTGACCCTAACTGACCTAGAAAGGGAATTTTTACTAGGATTAAATGTCAGGAATTTTGAAAAACTGAGTTTAAATATACTTGGCTAAGGTGTATGTAAACTTCCGACTTCAACTGTACTGTACATATAAAGTGGGTGAAACAGTATGTAAACATTATTAAAGTGACCAGTGTTCATCCACTCTATGTACATAGGGCAACAGACTCTACAGCGCAGGGTAGAATGCAAACTACTGGTCGGAGGCCAGCTAGTGGTGACTGTTTAACAGTCTGATGGCCTGGAGAGAGAAGCTGTTTCTCAGTCTCTCGGTCCCAGCTTTGATGCACATGTATTGTCTCCGCCTTCTAAATGGTCGTGGGGTAAACAGGCCGTGGCTTGGGTGGCTGAGATCCTTGATGATCTTCTTGGCCTTCCTGTGACACCAGGTGCTGTAGATGTCCTAGAGAGCAGGCAGTGTGCCCCCTGGAGAGCCCTGCGGTTGAGGACGGTGCAATTGCCTTAGCAGGTGGTGATACAGCCCGACATGATGCTCTCTATGGTACATCTATAGAAGTTGGTGAGGGTTTAACGGGCCAACGAAGCCAATTTTCTTCAGCCTCCTGAGGCACTGTTGCCAGAGATTTGCCAAAAATTACCAAATACAATTACAAAATAAAATGACAAAATATGATGAAGATGAATGTATCAAAATAAACTATGTATTTAATTAAAGTACATGTATTTTAAAATACAAAAACATATTTAGTTGAATTCACTGACTGTAAGACACTCTGGATGTCACGACATCCACCGAGGTCAGTCCCTCTCCTTGTTCGGGCGGCGTTCGGCGGTCGACGTCACTGGTCTTCTAGCCATCGCCGATCCACCTTTCATTTTCCATTTGTTTTGTCTTGTTTTCTCGCACACCTGGTTTGCATTCCCTCATTACTCGTCTTGCATATAACCCTCTGTTTCCCCCCATGTCTGTGTGTGGAATTGTTATGTGTAAATGTACGTGTACTCCAGGCTGGTTTGCGCCGGGTTATTGTAACCCGTGTGTGTTTCGTTTTCTGAGTGCCGTGTTTTGTTTGCCTCAACAAAGGGCTCCGTTTGCTACCCATATCTGCTCTTCTGTGCCTGACTTCTCTGCAGCCAGTAACACACTCCTTTACACTGGATAAGAGTGTCTGCTAAATGACCAAAATGTAAATGTACTGTATATGAACATAGCCAAATGAACTGCAAAGAACACTGTGTATTAGTATTGGACTTGTTTAGGAGCGGGGCTCATTAGAATAATACTCAGCATGCTTTGCAATTGTTCATTTTTACATTACATTTATATTTAGTTGATTTAGCAGACTCTCCTATCACACCACAGTGCCATCAGACTTCTGATACTAACAGGGTGAATGGGGGCCACAAAATGGTGAACTGCTTACAAAAGTATTTTGTATTTTGAAAATACAAATTACAGCTCTCAAAAGTATCTTGTTACAAAATACATTGGAGTGTAGTTCAGCCTAGTGTAATACAAATTACAAATCACTCAGAAGTAATTTAAATACATATTTCAGATATATAACAGAAATACTGCCCAGGGAACTTGAAGCTTTTGACCCTCTCCACTGCGGCCCCGTAAATATGGATGGGGGCATGCTTTCTCTGCTGTGTCTGCTGTCTTCTGTAGTCCACCGTCAGCTCCAACAGATCTCTGTGGACCAATGCGCTTCACAATCAATTGATTGGTCTGTTGGAGAGATGATTGCTGTTGTTTGTGCACTTTCCATGACAATCCTTTATCTTCAACGCTATTGCAGCCATGGGAGGTCATCAATGAATGAAGAGAGGAGAGTCCTCTGAGGAAAGCTTCAACAGGCTGAATGGAGTCTTGTCACCTTGTCACCAGCGCCTATAGGGAAAGTATTTCCAGCTGTGTACAGTAATTACGAATGTGTTCAACAGCACCTAAATTACATGTTGTGTGAACTTAATTATTATGCATTGAGAAAACTGCTATTGTCATCATTGAATAGGGATTACAGACTTGGCAGTTCTGCTATTATTGCTGGAAATAATTCAAAGTGGATAAGTAGGGGATAAATCAGAGACAGTCACACTTACATAAAAAGCTTCACAATCCAAAACAAAGACTGAGAAGCATTGTTATGCAGTACTTACTTTGTATTACTGTAAGGTTCTGTTTTTATTTTATTAGTCAACATTATGTTCTGTTTCGTTGTGTTCTTGAACGTAGCCCTGTCTTTCATTTTTGTTCATTGATTTCACCTGTGTTCGTCACTCACCTGGTCTCATCAGCTCCTTATTTAGTTCAGTTCATGCTGTTTGTGCCTTTGTGAGGTATTTTTTGTTTTGACTCTACTAAGTCTTTTCCTAGCTTGTTTGTGAGAACCAGTTATAGCCTTCAGTCCTAGTTTTGATTCACCTGCCTGTTTGTCTACCTGTGTATGACCATTGCCTGCCTGTGACCATGATTCCTGCCTTCTGTGAAGGCGAAATAAACACCTGCCGCGCTCTGTGGGTGAATCTACACCTTTTTCTCCCTGAGTATTCATTACAATTACATTGCATAACCATGTCTATACTATTTTGCCTAGAGAGCAACTGTTCTTAGTGCATGAGATTTCCTCCTCCTTGACCCATATCTACATTACTAACCTGTGACTTGGCAGTCAGAATCGATTAAAATGCAATTACTGAAGGATGATTAAAAGAAAACGAAGGCTGAGGAAGTAGCAGAGAATGAGAAAAGGAGCAAAAAGGAAACAAATACCAAAAAAGGAACCCTAAACTCAATCAACAAAGGCAGAGTGGAGGACAACAAGGGGAATCAAAGATGGTGCAACTCATTAGGAAGTGGAGAAGAGGATAATCAATCTTCACTTCTTTCCTACATCCAATCAGCAATCAAGAAAGTGGCCTAGAGTATCAAGATCACCGGGCTCAACATCAGAGTCTGGAATAGTGACACCTGATAAGAAGAGGGCGTTATGGAGGGGAGAAACTTCCCCTGGATCAGCCTCCTAGCCAAGAAAGGGATGTCCAGCTCTCAACCAAAACAGATTGCAAAACTATCAATCAGAGAGAGAGAGAGCAGATAGCAGGCAATGACAAAACATAAGAATACTACATGATTTGAATGGAGATGGAGAAAATGTATATAACTTTCTAGTCTCCTAAGTGACTGAAAAAACCCTAGTGTATTGTTGTATGACTAACACATTTTGAATGTCCAAGAGGGGAGAACATCGAAGAGTCTTGCAGGCATTGTTATATAAAAACAGAGGAAGCTTTAATTTTCCTAACGGTCAATCATGCTAAAGTGGTCTGAGATCCCTGAGTAAGATCAAAAGGCATATTTGGAGGACATCTGAATATAAGAAGTTAGATCCCAAAGTATGAAGAGATTAGATCATTGCTTACTGGGTCGAATCTAGATGTTTTTTTGATGCCTTAAAGAAACCTGGCTTCGTAGTAACATTTTATATGATTGCTAACTGATGTTCCTGGATACAAATGTTTTAGAAGAAATAGAACCACTGGGAGAGGAGGGGCGTTTTATATACAGTACCAGTCAAAAGTTTTGATACACCTACTCATTCAAGGGTTTCTCTTTATTTTTTACTATTTTATACATTGTAGAATAATAGTGAAGACATCAAAACTATGAAATAACACATATGGAATCATGTAGTAACTAAAAAAGTGTAAAACAAATCAAAATATATTTTATATTTGAGATTCTTCAAAGTAGCCACTCTTTGCCTTGATGACAGCTTTGCATCAAGGCAGAAACAGTACATGGAGTACAGGACTCGATTAAGTGCAAAGAAGTGAAACATCTATAGAATCTCTAGGTGTAAGTGTGTCTCTGTCATCACACATTAATTGTAATATTCTAGTTGTGTATAATCCCCCTGCATGTGATATTATGTAAAATTAGAAGAACTACTTAAATATTTTAAATCCAAGTCAAAATGGCTGGTTTTTGGTGACTTTCCATATCAACAAAATGGAAAAACCGGGCAAAAGCAGTCATGACAAAGCTAGATTTCTGTCAAATGCTTCATGGGCCCACCAGAATAACCAGAAACAGTCAGACAGTATCCTGGCCTCAAAGCATTCGAGGTAAAATGTTTCTAACAAAGCACTAAGATGGTTTGAATCATATCTCAAGAACATGGAACAAAATGTAGTGATCAATAGCATCAGGTCTACAGCTGGGTGTCCCACAACAATCGGTTGTAGGTCCGATATTTTTGGTTTATACATAAATTATCTTCCTGAGGTATGTCCAGGGGCTACTATTCAGATGTATGCTGATGACACTGTAGTTTGGCAGTTCCCAAACTAAGGGTCGTGACCCGCCTGATATGAAAATAGGGTCACGGGAAAAAGTATTATATTATACAAAATAATATATAATATCATCTTTGTGTAATGTGGTTAACCTGAAAAATCTAAAAGAAAATTATTCTAATATAAAATATAAAATTCAGCCAGAGAGTGCCCTTAGATCATGGCAAGAGGCTGCACTTGACTGTTGCACTTGAATCATTCCTACAGTGAATGGCTTACTATGCTATGAAACCACACACTATTGCAGAGACTTTGATATTACCGGCCACAATTGATATGGTGAAAACTGTAACGGCTGTCTATGGAAGAAGTGGACCAAAATGCGGCGGGGTTAGGGTTCGTCATATTTAATGTCACGAACACTATGCATTTACAAAAACAACAAAAACTGACAGCCAACACAGTCCTGTCAGGTGCAACCACATTGACAAGCACAATTACCCACGAAACACAAAGGAAACGTAGGCAACTTATGTGTGACTCCCAATCAACCACAACCCTCTACAGCTGTGCTTGATTGGAAGTCACACAGCCAAAATCAATGAAACAATAAAAAAAACACACTCCCTTCTGCCACGTCCTGACCCAACTACACCCTCTACTGGTCAGGACGTGACAGTACCCCCCCCTCAAGGTGCAGACCCCGGGATGCACCTAAAAAAAGAACACACAAGAAAATCCCCAACAAAAAGGAACACCTAAACAATAAGGGAGGGAAGGGAGGGTGGCTGCCGTCACCGACGGCACTGTGCTACACCCTCCCTCCCCAACCCACCTATCCTGGAGGTGGCTCAGGTGCAGGACGTGGACCTCGCTCCACCTTCGGCGTCGCCCACTTTGGTGGCGCCGATAGCTGCGCCGGGCAGACGGGCCACTCGGGCTGACCCTGGCAGACAGACCACTCGGGCTTGGCCGGAGGACTGGAGGGCCACTCGGGCTGGGCCGGAGGACAGGAGGGCCCCTCGGGCTGGGCCGGAGGGCAGGAGGGCCCCTCGGGCTGGGCCGGAGAGCAGGAGGGCCCCTCGGGCTGGGCCGGAGGGCAGGAGGGCCCCTCGGGCTGTGCCGGAGGGCAGGAGGGCCCCTCGGGCTGGGCCGGAGGGCAGGAGGGCCACTCGGGCTGGGCCGGAGGGCAGGAAGGCCACTCGGGCTGGGCCGGAGGACAGGCAGGGCACCCTGGCAGATCCTGGCAGGCGGGCACCTCTGGCAGCTCCGGGCAGTCTGGCCACTCCGGCAGCTCCGGGCAGTCTGGCCACTCCGGCAGCTCCGGGCAGTCTGGCCACTCCGGCAGCTCCGGGCAGTCTGGCCACTCCGGCAGCTCCGGGCAGTCTGGCCACTCCGGCAGCTCCGGGCAGTCTGGCCACTCCGGCAGTTCAGGGCAGTCTGGCAACTCGGGCAAGTCAGGGCAGTCTGGCCACTCCGGCAGTTCAGGGCAGTCTGGCCACTCCGGCAGTTCAGGGCAGTCTGGCCACTCCGGCAGTTCAGGGCAACCGATTGTTGTGGGACACCCAGCTGTAGACCTGACTGGCGGGCAGCTCTGACGACTGTTGACTGGCGGGCAGCTCTGACGACTGTTGACTGGCGGGCAGCTCTGACGACTGTTGACTGGCGGGCAGCTCTGACGACTGTTGACTGGCGGGCAGCTCTGACGACTGTTGACTGGCGGGCAGCTCTGATGACTGTTGACTGGCGGGCAGCTCTGACGACTGTTGACGGGCGGGCAGCTCTGACGACTGTTGACTGGCGGGCAGCTCTGGTGACAGTTGACTGGCGGGCAGCTCTGGTGACTGTGGCAGTTCCGGCTCAGGATTCACCAGGCTGGGGAGACATAACGGAGCCCTGGCTCTGGGCGCAGGCCCTGGACTCACCAGTCTGGGAAGACCCGCTGGAGGCCTGGTTTGAGGAGGTGGCACAGGAGAGACCAGGGTGGAGAGACCCACTGGAGGACTGGTCTGCGGAGGAGACACGGGCTTGACCAGGCTAGGAAGACATGCAGGAGGCTTGGTTCTGGGCGTAGGCACAGGACGTGCAGGGCTGGGAAGACATACAGGAGGCCTGTTTCTGGGCGCAGGCACAGTCTTTACCAGACAACCAGCACGCACCTCAGGACGAGTATGGAGAGCTGCCTCAAGTGACATCATTCCCACGACACGCTCATTAGGGCGAATGCCGTACTTAATGCACCATACTAGCAGCTCTCTCATCTCTCTCTCTCCTAATTTCCCCATTAATCCCGTCACAGTCTCTGTCTCATATCCCTCGCTCACCTCCAATGTCATCCCGACTGGCTCTGGTTCCGACCTCAGCTCCACCGACTGTCCCGTGTGCCCCCCCCAAAAAAATTATTGGGGCTGCCTCTCGCGCTCGTTGTGCTCTCTCTCCTCGTAATAGCGCCTCTCCGCTCTCGCCGCTTCAATCTCCCACTGCGGGAGGCGATATTCCCCAGCCTGAGTCCATGGTCCCTCTCCGTCCAGGATCTGTTCCCAAGTCCATTGGTCCATCACGCTGTACTCCTGCTGCTCCTTCCTCTTACGCCGCTTGGTCCGGGTTTGGTGGGTAATTCTGTAACGGCTGTCTATGGAAGAAGTGGACCAAAATGCGGCGGGGTTAGGGTTCGTCATATTTAATGTCACGAACACTATGCATTTACAAAAACAACAAAAACTGACAGCCAACACAGTCCTGTCAGGTGCAACCACATTGACAAGCACAATTACCCACGAAACACAAAGGAAACGTAGGCAACTTATGTGTGACTCCCAATCAACCACAACCCTCTACAGCTGTGCTTGATTGGAAGTCACACGGCCAAAATCAATGAAACAATAAAAAACACACACTCCCTTCTGCCACGTCCTGACCCAACTACACCCTCTACTGGTCAGGACGTGACAAAAACAGTGTGTGGGGAGGCAGAGGCACAGAAACTCACATCAATACTTTTGTCAAATAACACTGTTAAACAAATAATTTATGTTATTGCTAACAATCAAGAGGAAACCGACTGAACAACTCAAAAACTCCCCAGCTTATGGTCTCCTGAGAGGGCGGAGATGCCCATGTACTGACTTTTGTTTGCTATACATGTCGGGGATGCTATTCACGAGGACATATTGTTCTGTCTCACGATTCCCGAGAATGAAAGGGCACAGGGGATGTGCAGTGTGCTGTGTGGCAATAGTGACGCAAACCAGATTCAATGGGGTCGAATAGTGGGCTTTTATACAGATGGGGCTCCATCTATGGCGTGACGGTGGGCAGGCCACTACACTCTAGTTATTAATGTGTCTCCCTCTGCTATATGGACGCATTTTATGATACACTGAGAGCAAACGGCGTCAAAAGAGCTGAGCACAACACTTGGAGATACAGTATACTGCAGCTGGTAACTTCAATTGTAAACTACATCAAACCGCATCCACTGCGCGCACGCTTGTTCGCAAAACTATGCGGAGATATGGGATCAGAGCATGACCATGTTCTATTTCATACCGATGGTGGTTATCGAGGGGGAATGTTGGAAATATTGAGAGTGGAACTGTTGTCATTCACAATGGATGTAAAAAAGAAAAAGAGACTTGGATGACTTTCTGTGTGATGAAAATAATGTTTCTCCTTGCCTATGTAACAGACATATTTGGGAAACTGAATGAGCTGAACGCAAGCATGCAGGGAAAATAAAAAACATTCTACAGATGAGTGACCAAATTAGTGGATTCAGCGGAAATAATTATTATTGGAGAGAGTCTTTGAAAAGCGAAACATGCCACCTTCACTCGGCTGTGTATGTTTCTAACAGAAAACAGCATCAGTAAGTGTCCCACACAAGGGATGACTGCTCACCTCCAATGCTTGGAAGAGCACTTTGGGACTTACTTCCCAATCCATTTGACTATGATCCTGGCTCAATTGACATGCCAGTAAGTGAAATGGAACAGTTGATCGAGCTGTCATGTGACCGAATCCATTCACGGGTCACTACGGGGGAGCTTTGGTTCCTGACTCAAAAGGGAATACCCTGCCGTGTTAAAAGCACTGAACTCGGAACTGGGATCTTGGAAATGTCAAACTTCTGACTTCAGTGCCTTCAAGACAACTGAAGACAAAACTAGCTCCGACTGGGAAAAATAGTTTGGAATGGTCATCTAACTCGGAATTCCAAGTCGGGAACTCGGGCCTCTTTCTAGAGCTCCGACTTTCTGACTTTCCGACCTGAAGACCACTGACATCACGATTTGACCTCGTATGTTTAAGTTCCTAGCTGTCTTGAAAGCACCATTAAACTCATGGTACCCTTCATCAGCTCATATCTGTCTGAAGCTGGATTCAGTGCTCTTGTCTGCATTAAAACCAAATATCCATCCAGGTTGGACGTGACAGCAGAGATCAGATGCGCACTGTCGTCCACGCCCACCGACTTTGATAAGCTCTGGCACGACATGCATCAAGCCACACCCATCTCATTAGTGGTGGAGCGATAAGATACATTACGTCAGACTAATTTGCAATTGACTTTCAAAGTAGCCCCACATTAAAAGTATGCGATGGTGAGTTGAGAAGACAATCAGAAATACTGTTAGAATATATTTCATTTGACTGTCTTAGCCCCAAATAAAAAAGTATACATTGGTTGTTAATTGCATATTTTTTTGCACATGGTTGGGGTTGCAAGAATTTTCAAATATCAAAATGGGGTCATGGGCCAATTTTTTTGGGGGAAACCCTTGCTGTAGTTTATGTGGCAGGAAAAACATGTCTTGCGGTTACTGATCTGTTGACACAACATATGGTTTCAAGTGTAGAATGGCTTGATAACTCATGCTTGACATTGAATATCAAGACTTTTGTGATTTGCATTTCCTCCAGAAAACAGCAAATGGTAGAGTCACTCAACATTATGATCAAAGGAGAGCGAATCAGGCAGATTTCTAATATTAAATATCACAGAATCATTTTAGACTCTCGGCTTAAGTTTGATAAACATGGAAAGAAAATCAGTAGAACAGTGAAAACAAGTCTCAACTGTTTTAGGAGATTAATTTGATACTGCACTTTTGTTTCTACACACAATGTTGATTTCACAAATATCCTACTTCAAATTGGGTCAAACATATGATCACTTATAGACCTCTTATTAATAGGGTTTCTGGACACAGATAATGCCATGTTCTGGACTGGAGGGCAATGGCTATTATCCATCAGGCTTGGTCATTTACTTGTGGGCTTGGTCTGGGGCTGTGTTTTTGTAACTGTATGTTTAGTTTTTGTTTGTTATTGTTTACATGTATATGTACAGTATTGTGTGCATGTACAGTAGCAGGCAAAAGTTTGGACACACCTACTCATTCGTTTGTCTTTATTTTTACTATTATATACATTGTAGAATAATAGTGAAGATATCAAAACTATGAAATAACACATATGGAATCATGTAGTAAGCAAAAAAATGCTAAACAAATCAAAATATATTTTATATTTGAGATTCTTCAAAGTAGCCACCATTTGCTTTGATGACAGCTTTGCACACTCTTAGCATTCTCTGAACCAGCTTCATGAGGCAGTCACCTGGAATGCATTTCAATTAACAGGTGTGCCTTGTTAAAAGTTATTTTGTAGAATTGATTTCCTTCTTAATGCGTTTGAGCCAATCAGTTGTGTTGTGACAAGGTAGGGGTGGTATACAGAAGATAGCCCTGTTTGGTAAAAGACCAAGTCCATATTATGGCAAGAACAGCTCAAATAAACAAAGAGAAACAACAGTCCATCATTACTTTAAGACATGAAGGTCAGTCAATCCGGGAAAAAAGTTTCTTCAAGTGCAGTCGCAAAAACCACCAAGCGATATGATGAAACTGGCTCTCATGAGGACCGCCACAGGAAAGGAAGACCCAGAGTTACCTCTGCTGCAGAGGATAAATTCATTAGAGTTAACTGCACCTCAGATTGCAGCCCAAATAAATGCTTCACAGAGTTCAAGTAACAGGCACATCTCAACATCAACTCTTCAGAGGAGACTGCGTGAATAAGGACTTCATGGTCAAATTGCTGCAAAGAAACCACTACTAAAGGACACCAATAAGAAGAAGAGACTTGCTTGGGCCAAAAAACACGAGCAATAGACATTAGACCAGTGAAAATCTGTCCTTTGGTCTGATGAGTTTAAATTTGAGATTTTTGGTTCCAACCTCCATGTCTTTGTAAACAGATGTGCGGTTCCCACCATGAAGCAATGAGGAGGAAATGTGCTTTGCTGGTGACACTGTTGCTGATTTATTTAGAATTCAAGGCACACTTAACCAGCATGGCTACCACAGCAATCTGCAGCGATACACCATCCCATCTGGTTTGCTCTTAGTGGGACTATTTGTTTTTCAACAGGACAATGACCCAACACACCTCCAGGGTGTGTAAGGGCTATTTGACCAAGAAGGAGAGTGATGAGTGCTGCATCAGATGACACTGGCCTCCACAATCACCCGACCTCAACACAATTGAGATGGTTTGGGATGAGTTGGACCGCAGAGTGAAGGAAAAGCAGCCAACAAGTTCTCTGCATATGTGGGAACTCCTGAAAAGCATTCCAGGTGAAGCTGGTTGAGAGAATGCCAAGTGTGTGCAAAGCTGTCATCAAGGCAAAGACTGGCAACACTTTTATTGGTTACTACATGATTCCATATGTGTTATTTCATAGTTTTGTAGAATGTAGAAAATAGTAAAATTAACTTTTGACTGGTATTGTATATCTTTAGGTATGTGTATTTATTTGTTTTTTATTTTATTTTGTTTAGTTTCTTTTCTGGATTTTCTTGTCATGTTAATGTTTATCTAGGGCCGGGCACTGCAAATTAGCTCAAGCTAATGTGTTATGGTACAATGCATCTTACTGTTGTAAATGTCAATGTGCCAATGTTATTGCATCTGTGCCTACTCAGATAGACTTTATAATAATAATAAACAAAAGTTCAATATTAGCTGCCCCTTTGGAACAAAATGGCCATTACTGTTGCCCTATTAACAGTGCAGAGAACATTAGGCCAATGTTTCAAACAGACAGAGAGAATAATCTTAACTTAATTTAAACTTTAAAGTTAATTCTCTAGAATTGTTCTTAACTTATGAATTAATCTATTATTTTTGAATGTTATTTTCGTTGCCAGATCTGTGAAACACAATATTATCCAATGAAAATGAATGTTGAAGGGTGACACTCTGTCTTCTATTAAATTGAATTTCCTCTGAGGATGGTAACTGTAGTTGGAAACAATCTCTTCATTTGATATCAATTTGATTGAATTATAATTTTCCTTGTTTTGTTGAACACCATTACAAAATGTATGGCTGAGGAAGAGCTGAATTGCACAGCACAAAGAATCAGAGAAAGGTGATAATGAACCGTATTGTGTTACCCTCAGTATGAGCTCATCTTCTTCAGGGTAAGAAAATATAGACAAAACATTAAGTGCCAAGTCAATGTCAAAGTTGTCACAGTGAATGCATTTACCCAGCAGAGTGGAAGTACTGAGCTGAGGCGCCTGCGATTATTTATGAGTTAGTGGATCCTCCTATCCTGAGGCAGAGAGTTGGTTGAGGAAAGCAATAAGTGTGTCTGTATAAGTGTGAGTATGGAGACCTACACATGCAAATGCACATACACACACAACAGATGGAATCTAGTCAGCATCACATTCTTTTGGAAAAACGTGTTTTTCTAGACAAATGTTGTGTTTTTTTTAACATCAGGCCTGTTACTTGGTGATCCAATAAGTGCTGTTAGGTCCTGCTAGGTAGCAGACTGTGATCTGATTGCTGTTGATAGCATTAGACTGTGGCTAGCAAGTCTCAAAATGTCCGTTTGAGAAATCTGTGAGTTATACTGCTTTACTGGAATTTCTCTGCAATACTGTTTAAGACGGAAAGACGCAACACACTAACGAGGCTTTACCTATTTTTGTGACATACAGTTGAAGTCGGAAGTTTACATACACTCAGTTTTTCACAATTCCTGACATTTAATCCTAGTAAAAATTCCCTGTCTTAGGTCAGTTAGGATCACCACTTTATTTTAAGAATGTGAAATGTCAGAATAATAATAAAGAGAATGATTGATTTATTTCAGTTTTTATTTCTTTCATCACATTCCCAGTGGGTCAGAAGTTTACATACACTCAATTAGTATTTGGTAGCATTGCCTTTAAATTGTTTAACTTCGGTCAAACATTTCAGGTAGCCTTCCACAAGCTTCCCACAATAAGATGGGTAAATTTTGGCCAATTCCTTCTGACAGAGCTGGTGTAACTGAGTCAGGTTTGTAGGCCTCCTTGCTTTTTCAGTTCTGCCAACAAATTTTCTATAGGATTGAGGTCAGGGCTTTGTGATGGCCACTCCAATACCTTGACTTTGTTGTCCTTAAACCATTTTGCCACAACTTTGGAAGTATGTTTGGGGTCATTGTCCATTTGGAAGACTCATTTGAGACCAAACTTTAACTTCCTGACTGATGTCTTGAGATGTTGGTTCAATATATCCACAATTTCCCCTCCTCATGATGCCATCTATTTTGTGAAGTGCACCAGTCCCTCCTGCAGCAAAGTACCCCCACAACATGATGCTGCCACCCCCGTGCTTCACGATTGGGATGGTGTTCTTCGGCTTGCAAGCCTCCCCTTTTTCCTCCAAACATAACGATGGTCATTATGGCCAAACAGTTCTATTTTTGTTTAATCAGACTGGAGGACATTTCTCCAAAAAGTAAAATCTTTGTCCCCATGTGCAGTTGCAAACCAAAGTCTGGCTTTTTTTAATGGCGTTTTTGGAGCAGTGGCTTCTTCCTTGCTGAGTGGCCTTTCAGGTTATGTCGATATAGGAATAGTTTTACTGTGGATATAGATACTTTTGCACCGGTTTCCTCCAGCATCTTCACAAGGTCCTTTGCTGTTGTTATGGGATTGATTTGCACTTTTTGCACCAAAGTACGTTCATCTCTAGGAGACAGAACGCATCTCCTTCCTGAGCAGTATGAGGGCTGCATGGTCCCATGGTGTTATTCTTGCGTACTATTGTTTGTACAGTTGAACGTGGTACCTTCAGGCGTTTGGAAATTGCTCCCAAGGATGAACCAGGTGTTGGTCTTGGCTGATTTCTTTTGATTTTCCCATGATGTCAAGCAAAGAGGCACTGAGTTTGAAGGTAGTCCTTGAAATACATCCACAGGTACACCTCCAATTGACTCAAATGATGTCAATTAGCCTATCAGAAGCTTCTAAAGCCATGACATAATTTTCTGGAATTTTCCAAGCTGTTTAAAGGCACAGTCAACTTAGTGTATGTAAACTTCTGACCCACTGAAATTGTGAGACAGTGAAAGTGAAATAATCTGTCTGTAAACAATTGTTGGAAAAATGACTTGTGTCACGCACAAAGTAGATGTCCTAACCGACTTGCCCAAACTATAGTTTGTTAACAAGAAATTTGTGGAGTGGTTGAAAAACGAGTTTTAATGACTCCAACCTAAGTGTATGTAAACTTCCGACTTCAACTGTATATTTCAAGCCCCTCACTATCTTTACTAGTACCCAGCTCGTGTGCTTATACACATATTTAAAGTGACAAAGGCTAACAAGATGGGGCAGAGAAGGAAGGAAGGGTGAAGAGAGTCAGGAAGATGCTGTGCAATGTTTTCGGAATGTAAGTTATGAACAATTACGCTGGAACAATTACTAAAAACGAATACGTTGGTTGGTACAGTGAGGGAAAAAAGTATTTGATCCCCTGCTGATTTTGTACGTTTGCCCACTGACAAAGAAATGATCAGTCTATAATTTTAATGGTAGGTTTATTTGAACAGTGAGAGACAGAATAACAACAACAAAAATCCAGAAAAACGCATGTCACAAATGTTATATATTGATTTGCATTTTAATGAGGGAAATATGTATTTGACCCCCTCTCAATCAGAAAGATTTCTGGCTCCCAGGTGTCTTTTATACAGGTAATGAGCTGAGATTAGGAGCACACTCTTAAAGGGAGTGCTCCTAATCTCAGTTTGTTACCTGTATAAAAGACACCTGTCCACAGAAGCAATCAATCAATCAGATTCCAAACTCTCCACCATGGCCAAGACCAAAGAGCTCTCCAAGGATGTCAGGGACAAGATTGTAGACCTACACAAGGCTGGAATGGGCTACAAGACCATCGCCAAGCAGCTTGGTGAAAAGGTGACAACAGTTGGTGCGATTATTCGCAAATGGAAGAAACACAAAAGAACTGTCAATCTCCCTCGGCCTGGGGCTCCATGCAAGATCTCACCTCGTGGAGTTGCAATGATCATGAGAACGGTGAGGAATCAGCCCAGAACTACACGGGAGGATCTTGTCAATGATCTCAAGGCAGCTGGGACCATAGTCACCAAGAAAACAATTGGTAACACACTACACCGTGAAGGACTGAAATCCTGCAGCGCCCGCAAGATCCCCCTGCTCAAGAAAGCACATATACATGCCCATCTGAAGTTTGCCAATGAACATCTGAATGATTCAGAGGACAACTGGGTGAAAGTGTTGTGGTCAGATGAGACCAAAATGGAGCTCTTTGGCATCAACTCAACTCGCCGTGTTTGGAGGAGGAGGAATACTGCCTATGACCCCAATATCACCACCCCCACCGTCAAACATGGAGGTGGAAACATTATGCTTTGGGGGTGTTTTTCTGCTAAGGGGACAGGACAACTCCACCGCATCAAAGGGACGATGGACGGGGCCATGTACCGTCAAATCTTGGGTGAGAACCTCCTTCCCTCAGCCAGGGCATTGAAAATGGGTCGTGGATGGGTATTCCAGCATGACAATGACCCAAAACACACGGCCAAGGCAACAGGAGTGGCTCAAGAAGAAGCACATTAAGGTCCTGGAGTGGCCTAGCCAGTCTCCAGACCTTAATCCCATAGAAATCTGTGGAGGGAGCTGAAGGTTTGAGTTGCCAAACGTCAGCCTCGAAACCTTAATGACTTGGAGAAGATCTGCAAAGAGGAGTGGGACAAAATCCCTCCTGAGATGTGTGCAAACCTGGTGGCCAACTACAAGAAACGTCTGACCTCTGTAATTGCCAACAAGGGTTTTGCCACCAAGTACTAAGTCATGTTTTGCAGAGGGGTCAAATACCTATTTCCCTCATTAAAATGCAAATCAATTTATAACATTTTTGACATGCGTTTTTCTGGATTTTTTGTTGTTGTTATTCTGTCTCTCACTGTTCAAATAAACCTACCATTAAAATGATAGACTGATCATTTCTTTGTCAGTGGGCAAACGTACAAAATCAGCAGGGGATCAAATACTTTTTCCCCCTCACTGTAGGTAGTAAAATAAAGGCTAGATTTCGTATTTGGTGAATTTGTTGAATTTGACAAGAAACACATCCATAATTTAGATGGGACGTTAATATGAGAATTCAACCAGTGATGGCCTATCTTTCTATAATGTTTATAAGGGTTCATTAGAGTACATAATAAAAAAAAGTGCATTACACTGTTACTGTTTGAGTGCACATTATGTTCTCAGCAGCTCCTTCAGTCCAGACAGCTGTAGAACAAAAGGAACTTATGCATCAGAGTGTATAGTTGCAGACTGAGGGGCATTGCTTACGGAAGATGGCCCTTGCTTATCTCCTCACACCAAGTCATAGGCTGGAGCTGCATTATACAGCTCTGGCCATTACAATGTTGCAGGTACTGTGAAGCAAATGGTGTCACCCTCTGCGTCACAATGGGATTTGATTAGCTCTTAGCGTCCGTTGCTAGGGCCGTTGCTAGAACTTGACAAATTCTGGCTACGTAATGAACATAAAAAAATCTATAACATTTGTTGCTATGCTGGTTTCTATGTTCTGATTGCATTGATTAGAAGAGGCATGCGGAGAGGCACGTGCAGTCAAAATACAGGGTAAAATGGGATAAAATGAATGGAAATTATTGCAGATATCAGCTTTGTTTCCATAGCAGGGATAAAGAGAACACCCATTTATTTGGCTGTAGTGATCTCCAAAATGTTTATTGGCATAGCAACGGACACTAAGAGCTAATCGAATCCCATTGTGACACAGAGAGGGACAGTATTTGGCATGACAGGCCACTTCAGTATGGTGCATACTGTATGTGAGGAATGGTCTGTGGAGACTAGAGGTCTATGGTCCAGGATTTAAAGTGTATTAACTTGATTTCAAGCCTGTGTATTGACCCGTCTGGCTGAATCAACCTGCTGTGTGCACCAGAGCCTGGCAGTCCTCTTATCAAGAGTAAGCCCTTCTCTTTGTTCACTGGCCACAGAGCGGGATGCCTCCAGAGTCTATGTCATACTTCAAATGGAGTAAGGCTTTATCTTTCAACTTTTCGGCTCCCGGTCCTAGACCACTATGATCTTTTACTTACATTTACATTTACGTCATTTAGCAGACGCTCTTATCCAGAGCGACTAACAAATTGGTGCATTCACCTTATGATATCCAGTGGAACAACCACTTTACAATAGTACATCTATATCTTTTTGTATTTTTTTAATATTATTTATTTATTTTATTTTTGTATTTTTTTGGGGGGGGGGTTAGAAGGATTACTTAATCCTATCCCAGATATTCCTTAAAGAGGTGGGGTTTCAGGTGTCTCCGGAAGGTGGTTATTGACTCCGCTGTCCTGGCGTCGTGAGGGAGCTTCAAAATAAACGTTCTCTGTCCATTGGCCTGGGATAACCATACCACTTTTTGAGATTGATTACTCACTCACTCACTCACTCACTCACTCACTCACTCACTCACTCACTCACTCACTCACTCACTCACTCACTCACTCACTCACTCACTCACTCACTCACTCACTCACTCACTCACTCACTCACTCACTCACTCACTCACTCACTCACTCACTCACTCACTCACTCACTCACTCACTCTTCAATCCACTAGCCCCTCATTCTCCGTTACAGAATACCATTAATACACTGTGTTATGATACCCTGCTAGATAATCTGCATAAAGTCATTAAAGGTCCAACGTATCTGTTTAATCTCAATATCAAATCATTTCTGGGTAACGATTAAGTACCTTATTGTCATTGTTTTCAATTAAAATGGTAAAAGAGAAACAAAAACAGCTTCTTAGCAATGAGCAATTTCTCAAGCAAGAATGTTACTATGACTTTCCGGGAGTTGTTTGAGTTGGGAGGAGAAAACTGAAAACTAGCTGTTATTGGCAGAGAGATTTGGAACTATCTTTCTTATTGGTGTATTAATTAATTGATCGCCAGAGGATGTCAGCAGACAGGACAAAACTCCATCCCACCAAAGCAGCCTGACATTTCAGACAGTATTTTTAAACAGCTCTTACACTAAAAGGGAATTGTCATAATTTTCACAAATTCACAATATTATTCCAACCTCATAGTGTGGAATACACAGGCAAATCACGTATTTGACTGCACTGGGCATTTTTTTTAAATGCACAAGAATGTGGATCGTATGAAATTCTACATCATGAGAAGTTGTATTTTTCCAAAGCTTTGTGATAACATAATCTCAGCCAGCACACAATTTCATGTCAGGTTTCAGCAGTAAATGCTCCATTCAGGGTCTGCAGCTCACAAACTCATGACTCACTGCGATTTTCTTCATCTTCCTTTCAGAGGCGTAACTAATCAGAGGACATTGTGTCCCAGTCAGAATGCCCCGGCAATGATGTGGACACTGTATTTGATTACCAATTTAGCCGTATCACATCAGAAGATGAGACACCACTATGCTAACATCTTAATAATGGCTATAAATATTCCATGACCAAGACGGGGAGTCGGGGACGTCATTGAGGGGCAGGGGGATGTTGGAGTTCATATCGGTTGCTCCGCTGTATTTTGATTTAAGTTGCATTCAATGAAATAATTATGTGACACATGTCTGTTCTCCCGCAGCAAAGAGCCATAATATGATTGAGGTATAGTCACTGTGTGCACTGTATGGCTCTGCTACATCCAAATTCATAAACTGTCTGTAATAGCTTTCTGTTGCTCAATTGGTATAGCAGAAAAGGTGGAAGAGGTGGCTTTTAAGGCCATCATAGCTGTAGTGTTATTGTTGTGCTCAAATATGAATTTCAACTCTTTCAAATACCATAGTTTGGAGATTTGATCTTTGCGAATTTTCTAAAGTAAAGTGTAGCGCTGCATGGAGTGTCCACTGCCTTAAAAGACAATGTGTATTGTGTGTGGATATCTCGTTCAACCAGAAAGTCTCAGCTCAGTGAGATAACAGACCCCATTATTTGTTATGTTTATTGATTAGCAATGAAAGGAAAGGCTGGGAGTCCTTAATTGGAGTAAATTGTATTTTTAATGGCAAAGAAAATGAATTGATTGATGGCTATTGATTTTGGCTCCAGATGAATCCACATTTGTGTAGTTGTCAAGGTTTGATCTGGTCTGTCAATATTTAGACATGTCCATGTGCATGCAGATAGCATGGGTCAGGTCTAACTGATGACATCATCATTAACATCTACTGGCAACCATCTTCATATTAATCTACCAGGCTCCTGGCCAGCCAGATAGAATAAACTTCTGTTAACCATGGTCACACCATCCAACTGCTGACGTCAAATGTAGCTGATCTGGGTGTAGCTCAAGCGGGACTTGATACTGCAACCTTGCTTCAGTCCAACATCTAAGCAATTAGCCCAAATGGGATGAAACTATGGATGGAACAGTTGGTGTTTAGGACGCAACATAGTATGTTTACTCCATCTCAGTTAATGTACCATGTCATACATTTATTTTGATGGAATCGATTCTGAAAGTAAGCCTCTGTAAATTCCAGAAGATATATTGCTGCTATTTGAATGAGAAGAAAAAGCCATCTGGGCATTTTGCCCCTTGATTGCTTCATGTTCTCACTGTTAAATCAAAATGGAAATATTGATGTGAGAAGAGGAGCAATTTGCTTAATCTGAAGTCAAATATGAATAATCTACTCTAATTAGATGCCTGACTGATATTCAGACAACTCATTAATTCATATTAATTGATGTAATGAACAAACATTAAAGTGGCAATCAGCAGTTGAAACAATAACAAAAGCGTCTCCCTACCCCTCTTTCTTTAAAAAGCTGAGGGAAGGGACTGGAGAAATGTAACCACTCTCAAATTCATAGACAGAGCTATGGATACAAGGACCGAGGGGAGAAGAAAAATCTGTTGGAAATAGAAACTAAGTAATAAATAAACGTCAAAATTGTGTTAGGTAATTGATGCCTGGTTAGCAATGTAATGTTTTATGGGATAGAGTGAAACATATTTTGTTGCTATATCAGTTTCAACCTGTCAGTGCCACCGACTAGTTAGCTAGTGGTTAGTGCTTAGCTAGCTAGCTAACGTTAACTATCATATTTGTGCACAATTAATGTGATAACTAGCTAGCTAACTAATGATTTGCCCTATATTTTAAACACTTACATTTTTAGGTGAAGAAGTTGCTGTCTTTTAATACCAATATGCATGGAAATATGCTAGCATCACTGTTCAGTAGCTAGCACAACAGCTAAGGTAGCTAACTTTAGCAACAATATGTGTATCCTCTTTTAGTGAAATACTTAGACTGTCCACTCTAACATGTAGGCTCAGCATTCCCAAACAGTCCCATGTCAAGTCATAATGTTAAACAAACTTAATTTAAATGTACTTTACCTGTTGTCCGCTGATTTCTGTCTCTATGTCAGAGATAATCCGAGACAAAATATCCATAGGGAAATGCTATTTTTTTTTTGCACGAGACAAACACTTGCACAATATGGCTGAGCCTTGGCTGAATTATCAGCCTTACTGTATATCTTAGCGATAAAAGACTAATCAACTGTTTCAGAGAAAAGCATGGCCGCCTGTTTTCAAATGAATTGTTCCGTTCTTCTTCAAAGCTTTTGTTTTTATAATTATATAATTTTATAATGATAAAGGCAACTGTAGCCTACAGTCTGTCAAATATTATGACACATTTTCCCTTGAAGGTGTTCATTTTCATTTTAGCTTAAATTATTTACATTGGGGTGGAGCTCGTTTCATTGTTGTGGTTTCACTTTTCATAATGTGTGATGTATAAATGAGGTATTAATGTTGGCTTTCAGAGTTGTTTGCTTAGTTTTGTCAACACAAGACAGTTCACTTTGCATTAATAGACTTTCAGTTAAAGTTACTGTTGAGCAAATGTATACCGTACCATAAGTGGCAATAAGAGACTTCAGGGTTCAACTACGGTATGATAGCTTGCATTCTGCACACTGAGACAACATTCAGATACCCACTGTTTCAACAATGGCCTGCAGAGGTATCCCTACTGGATCTTTTCTGATATTGTTCTGAACTTTCTGAAAGCATGAATAAAACATTCAGTATCACGAATGTGAAAAACTAGTTTCTAGCAAAGAAGAGCACAATTCTCTACAGTTATACTGTATATGTTTGTCTGCTTCCTATGTACAACTTTTATATTATTCAGTTCATCAGGTATAGTAACGGCTGCCATTTATTCTGACCTCATGGGAAACATGGGAAGCTTTTGACAGGTGTACCACCTAAACTAAAAAAGGTAATGAATCCCCTTACACCACTGTGCCACTCGGGAGAAGTCCGTCAACAAGTACTGGAAATATTAGAACACTATGACAAATCTGGGAAACCAGGCTTGGTATTCATAGCTGACTATGAAAAGGCTTTTGATAAAGTACGACTGGAATTGATATATACAGTACCAGTCAAAAGTTTGGACACACCTACTCATTCAATGGTTTTTCTTTATTTTTATTATTTTCTACATTGTAGAAAAGTCCACCAGTCTGCTAATGGACAGACCTATTGTCAATCTGCCTATCGGTAGACATTGTCGTAATAGGTAAAAGACAGGGTCCTGTCTCATCCCATCCCTGCTCTACAGTATTCACGATCAGAAGCATTGTAACATGTTGTAGTGCTCTGTATTGCAAGGTGACAGGCTTTGCAACACTGCCTGTCTAAAGCCTCATCTGCACCATAGCAGTGGGAAGTGGCATGCTTAGAGTGTGAATAAAAGATAATATCACAAGCCTGACCAAGACACTTTATCTGTCAATCTCTGGCCTTTGTTTGGTCTTGGTGGTATTATAAATGAGATTGAACTGTGACTCCTGTCAGACAGCCAGAGAGGAAGTTATTCTCTCTCACACCTGAGCTTTGTATTGGAAATAATACTGCTAGTCTACCTAGGTGTCTCAAATGGTATTGTCGTTCCATATTCAGTGCTCTCGTTTTAGCCAGATCCCCATGTTTTAGGCAACTTGTCAATACAGCTGTACAGTTAGTTATTCACCGCTACAGTCTTAATTTTGTTTTACCCATGAACTATAGGTCAATCATCCCAGACTGAAGTAATGTATACTGCTCAAAAAAATAAAGGGAACACTTAAACAACACAATGTAACTCCAAGTCAATCACACTTCTGTGAAATCAAACTGTCCACTTAGGAAGCAACACTGATTGACAATACATTTCACATGCTGTTGTGCAAATGGAATAGACAACAGGTGGAAATTATAGGCAATTAGCAAGACACCCCCAATAAAGGAGTGGTTCAGCAGGTGGTGACCACAGACCACTTCTCAGTTCCTATGCTTCCTGGCTGATGTTTTGGTCACTTTTGAATGCTGGCGGTGCTTTCACGCTAGTGGTAGCATGAGACGGAGTCTACAACCCACACAAGTGGCTCAGGTAGTGCAGCTCATCCAGGATGGCACATCAATGCGAGCTGTGGCAAGAAGGTTTGCTGTGTCTATCAGCGTAGTGTCCAAAGCATGGAGGCGCTACCAGGAGACAGGCCAGTACATCAGGAGACGTGGAGGAGGCCGTAGGAGGGCAACAACCCAGCAGCAGGACCGCTACCTCTGCTTTTGTGCAAGGAGGAGCAGGAGGAGCACTGCCAGAGCCCTGCAAAATGACCTCCAGCAGGCCACAAATGTGCATGTGTCTGCTCAAACAGTCAGAAACAGACTCCATGAGGGTGGTATGAGGGCCTGACGTCCACAGGTGGGGGTTGTGCTTACAGCCCAACACCGTGCAAGACGTTTGGCATTTGCCAGAGAACACCAAGATTGGCAAATTTGCCACTGGCGCCCTGTGCTCTTCACAGATGAAAGCAGGTTCACACTGAGCACATGTGACAGACGTGACAGAGTCTGGAGATGCCGTGGAGAACGTTCTGCTGCCTGCAACATCCTCCAGCATGACCGGTTTGGCGGTGGGTCAGTCATGGTGTGGGGTGGCATTTCTTTGGGGGGCCGCACAGCCCTCCATGTGCTCGCCAGAGGTAGCCTGAGTGCCATTAGGTACTGAGATGAGATCCTCAGACCCCTTGTGAGACCATATGCTGGTGCGGTTGGCCCTGGGTTCCTCCTAATGCAAGACAATGCTAGACCTCATGTGGCTGGAGTGTGTCAGCAGTTCCTGCAAGAGGAAGGCATTGATGCTATGGACTGGCCCGCCCGTTCCCCAGACCTGAATCCAATTGAGCACATGTGGGACATCATGTCTCGCTCCATCCACCAACGCCACGTTGCACCACAGACTGTCCAGGAGTTGGCGGATGCTTTAGTCCAGGTCTGGGAGGAGATCCCTCAGGAGACCATTCACCACCTCATCAGGAGCATGCCCAGGCGTTGTAGGGAGGTCATACAGGCACGTGGAGGCCACACACACTACTGAGCCTCATTTTGACTTGATTTAAGGACATTACATCAAAGTTGGATCAGCCTGTAGTGTGGTTTTCCACTTTAATTTTGAGTGTGACTCCAAATCCAGACCTCCATGGGTTGATAAATTGGATTTCCATTGATTATTTTTGTGTGATTTTGTTGTCAGCACATTCAACTATGTAAAGAAAAAAGTATTTCATAAGATTATTTATTTCATTCAGATCTAGGATGTGTTGATTAAGTGTTCCCTTTATTTTTTTGAGCAGTGTATATGGACAACTAAAACCTAATGACACTATTGTTTAGCTCAATAAATTAATAAATGTTGTTGACTGTCAGCTGAACTGAAAGAGCTTTAATCTTGAGATCTGTTTAAAGCAAATATTGAGACGTGCGCTGATGTCTGAGAGTTCTCAATCAAACTGAGGGATATATTGTGTTTTCCTCAGTGCTCTGTAGTAGTAGACACTTTTGATGACAACAGCTACATCCACGTCTCTAAACTGATTTAATTCCAAGTTGAAGTAAAAAAATGACCCTGAGATGTTGTCTGTTGTGTATAAAGATTTGTAGAGTTGAGGATCAAAGTGCCTTGTGAAACTATGGCATGCACATATTTTGTTGTATTTAGGCAGAAGACTAAATAACTATGGATTGGTCAATCCAAAAGCAGATGTACCATGACAATAGCATTTCTGACATGGTGTAAAATCTGTGGATGAATTCATAGAGAAATATATTTTATCGTAGAACCACACTGTCACGCTCGTCGTACGAACTGGAAGCATACTCGGACCAACGTGCAGCGTGATCTGGGTTCCACATATTTATTTGAAGTGAAATGCACAAAAGAATAGACGCACCGCTACTGCAGTGCTCACAGGCACTTACACATAAACAAGATCCCACAAACAAATGTGGAAAAATAACTACTTAAATATGATCCCCAATTAGAGACAACGATTACCAGCTGCCTCTAATTGGGAATCATACGAAACACCAACATAGAAAAAGAAACTAGAACACAACATAGACATAGAAATACTAGATCACCCCCTAGTCACGCCCTGACCTACTACACCATAGAGAAACAAAGGCTCTCTATGGTCAGGGCGTGACACACACTTGAGACCCAAACGCTCACAAATAGTTTACAAGATCAAGTGTAATATATTATGAAAATAAAGCAGACTGGATGGAATATGGGGAAAAATGCACCAAATAAATGTTTTACTCCTCAACATAGAAATCCTACCAAAAATGATTTATTACAACTTATTACAAATAACGGAGTCCCCAATGATTCACCAAATGATTATATTTTGATATTTTGAAAGAAGAAGCATAGTATTTTAAGCGTATGTTTTTGTTTCAGACTCCTCCATCTCCACTAACTGAAGTTAATTGTATGGATTTATTTTTCTATTAATAATATAAAATTAACAGCTGTACAGAAAGACTCATGTGAAGGACCAAATTACAGAGGAGGAACTTGTTGATGCAATTAAAGCCTATAAGCCTGGAAAACGCCTGGGCTGGATGGCATACCAGTGGCGGTGTACCATACCTTTTTTGATATACTCAGAGGAGCATGTTTTAACCACTCCTATAAAAATGGAAGATTATCAGATATTCAATAAGAGGGTCTGATTTCATTATTACTGAAACAGTATACAAGTGGTAAATATAAAGATCCAGTCCATTTAAAATATTGGATGCCCCTTACACTTCACTGTTGTGATGCGAAAATTCTAGCAAAATGCATAGCGCATAGAATTAAAAAGGTATTGTTGGATATTATTCATCCTAATCATTATTTTTTTTTTTTACATGGATGTTACATTGGAGATAATATAAGACAAGTACTGGAAATCTGTTTTATTATGTTTTATTTAATAATTTTGATGTCCTCACTATTATTCTACAATGTAGAAAATAGTAAAAATAAAGAAAAACCCTTGAATGAGCAGGTGTGTCCAAACTTTTGACTGGTAGTGTATGTTTATGTACATGTACTGTATATTTACAAAACAATATATGGGGGGTTGGAAATGATGCAGACAGTTACATTGATGGAAGCTACAATCTATCTGCAATATTAAAGCTGATCTACCCCCCAAAAAAATACAAATCAAATTGGTGACTGATACTGTACATTGCTTTGTTGATTTGTTTTAAAGATTATTCCACAGAAAATAAAGCTTTATCTTCATAATAGGCCAGCAACCAGGCATATTACTGCAGATAAATGAGAAGTAGATTCTAGCGGGTGTTCTCTTCTTTGTTCAAATTAATTTGCACTCCTGAGCATGCAGGAACATGAGTCCCTCCACACTCCATATTGAAATGGAGGGTCTCGTGGTGGTGTTGGTTGTCCTAAAACTGTGAGGTGGGGATTAGTTGACTCGTTCATGCACATTAAAATGGATCACAACTGACATCTTGTAAGGTCATTTCAAGTGTGTTGTGAAAAGGACTACTGGCATGATACATTAAACATGGTGGCTGAGGAGACATCCACTGCACAGCGGCTGCAACACCAGACAGATGCTAGAAATGCAGATGCCAAAGCCAGAGGGTGTCTTGCATCACAGGATGAATCGAATGTATTTTATGAATATACCTCAACACTCCAGAACAACTGAAAACATGTTTTGAAGCAGTTTTTTTGGGTGCCCTGAAAAACAGACAAATCCTTGACAAAGTTCTTATAGACACCCAATTACAAATAGACAGGGTCAAAGCGTAAACAGACTCGCTTTCAATCCTTCAAACAACAAGACTAGACAGTTTCCTCTTGAGACAACAGACAAAAGACACTTTATAAAAGCACTTAATAACCTTACCACAACCCTTCACAAAATCATTCATCTGCAGAAGTATCCACTGATTATGACAGCATCGCCAGAATAGATAGAGGGACATTAGCTTTGGCAGATAACCTGGATTGTGGTTCCAATATCACCTCTATAATTGCTCCCAAAAGTGGATTCTTGATTGTCTGCCCTCTTTCAGTCATTCACTTATTTCAAGTACCTGAGTCAGTGGGATTATCAGAAGTCACGGACGCTATTGGGTCGTTCCATTTGATTTCAATCCCTTTTTGACTGCACTTCTTTTGATTTGAATGAAACTTACCATACATATTTGCCCGTGTTAGAAATGGTCAGAAAGTGACTTTTTGGACCTGAATGCCAAAACATTCAGGAGATCAAAATGGTCAAAGTTGACCCATTTTGCACACCCATCATACCATGAGACATCCATGTCTTCATCACTGAAAAATATTAACTGCTGTGTTTGCTATAATTTAAAAGGTTAATAGGGTTGTCAAAATATTGAATAATTTCTTTAAAATAGTTTTTTTAATAAAAGTCGTTTAAAAAAAACTTTTACATCAATTATCTAAAAGAGCATAAAGTCAGATATTTTATGTTGTTGTTGCTTATGTTGTTATAAAGTGACTTTCTGACCACTTCTACCATATGAAAATATGTATGGAACGTTTTGTTTAAATTAAAAGTCGGCGGTCAAAAAGTGATTGAAATCAAATGGAACAAACATATTGTCTTTTTTAGCATCAATGACTGCTGTGAGAGAGGCTGGTAATATCCCCTGCCGGTTTGACAGACTTACACCTAACTCCTCCAGACCCATCTTTGGCAGATCCTTATTTTATCCCCTCTCAAATTCAGCACACATTTTTCACTGTGACAATGTTGTTGATCACCGGGGAGACAAACTCCCAGCCCTAGCTGCGATGCCATCATTCATAGATCCAGATCTGGGAAGCTGTAGGTGAAACATGTTCATGTATTTCATAGTGACATTCGTCTTGCCAACAGAGCACCTTATCAGAACTATCAGTGCCATATTTACTGGCTCCCTGACAGGGCCTCCCTGTACGTAGAAAATGGAGAATCAATTCTAGTCTGCCAAAAAAATTCTGCCTTCTGCTTTATTCTGTCCCTTTTGGCCTGCTGTACCACTTTTATATCCAATCTGAAGCTCTCATAACCAAGATAAAGCTCTCTTAACCAAGATGATGTTATAACCAAACTGAAGATCTCATTACAAACCTGACGTTATAACCAAGCTGATGTTATAACCAAGCTGATGTTATAACCAAGCTGATGTTATAACCAAGCTGATGTTATAACCAAGCTGACGTTATAACCTAGCTGATGTTATAACCTAGCTGATGTTATAACCAAGCTGATATTACAGCCAAGGTGAAGCTCTCAATTGACATCAGGGTCGAATAACCATGTAAGGTTAAATTTACGAATTCATTGCCAGACTATATAATATTGTTATTGTTGACTGTTGACTGATTAAAGCTTAAGAAATGAAAGAATATAGCTTATGGCAGCGCATGCAATAAATCACAGAACAAATCTCTTCAATTGGTGTTTTTTCTGTAATGAAAAGGTATTGCCGCATTTTCATCAACAGGCACATTCCAATTGAAAGACATCCATTGCAGCAAAAGGCATAACCTACATTCAAGTCTTAACTTTTTGGACAACTGCCATTCACATTATTGAATAGCTGTCCAAAAACAGAACATTTACAGTGGCTTGCGAAAGTATTCACCCCCCTTGGCATTTTTCCTATTTTGTTGCCTTACAACCTGGAATTAAAATTGATTTTTTGGGGGTTTGTATCATTTGATTTACACAACATGCCTACCACTTTGAAAAAGCAAAATACTTTTTATTGTAAAAAAAACAAGAAAAAAGAGAAAAAAACAGTTGAGCATGCATAACTATTCACCCCCCAAAGTCAATACTTTGTAGAGCCACCTTTTGCAACAATTATAGCTACAATTACACCTTCAAGTTGGATGGGTTCCGTTAGTGTACCGCAATCTTGAAGTCATACCACAAATTCTGAATTGGATTGAGTTCTGGGCTTTGACTAGGCCATTCCTAGACATTTAAATCCTTACCCTTAAACCACTCAAGTGTTGCTTTAGCAGTATGCTTAGGGTCATTGTCCAGCTGAAAGGTGAACCTCCGTCCCAGTCTCAAATCTCTGGAAGACCGAAACAGGTTTCCTTAAAGAATTTCCCTGTATTTAGCAGCATCCATCATTCCCTCAATTCTGACCAGTTTTCCAGTCCCTGCCGATGAAAAACATCCCCACAGCATGATGGTGTTCTTGGGGTGATGAGAGATGTTGGGTTTGCGCCAGACATAACGTTTTCCTTGATGGCCAAAAAGCTTGATCTGACCAGACTACCTTCTTCCATATGTTTGGGGAGTCTCCCACGTGCCTTTTGGGGAACACCAAAAGTGTTTGCTTATTTTTTTCTTTAAGCAATGTCTTTTTTTCTGGCCACTCTTCCATAAAGCCCAGCTCTGTGGAGTGTACGTCTTCGTGGTCCTATGGACAAATACTCCAATCTCCACTGTGGAGCTTTGCAGCTCCTTCAGGGTTATCTTTGGTCTCTTTGTTGCTTCTCTGATTAATGCCCGCCTTGGTGGAGTGCTGCAGAGATGATTATCACTCTGGAAGGTTCTCCCATCTCCACAGAGGAACTCGGGAGCTCTGTCAGAGTGACCATCGGGTTCTTGGTCACCTCCCTGACCAAGGCCCTTCTCCCCAAATTGGCCATGCGGCCAGGTCTAGAAAGAATCTTGGTGTTTCCAAACTTCTTCCACTTAAGAATGATGGAGGCCACTGTGTTCTTGGGGACCTTCAATGCTGCAGACATTTTCTGGTACCCTTCCCCAGATTTGTGCCTCAACACAATCCTGTCTCGGAGCTCTACGGACAATTCCTGTCAACTGTGGGACCTTATATAGACTGGTGTGTGCCTTTCCAAATCATTTCCAATTAATTGAATTTAACACAGGTGGAATCCAATCAAGTTGTAGAAACATCTCAAGGATGATCAATGGAAACAGGATGCACCTGAGCTCATTTCTGAGTCTCATAGCAAAGGGTCTGATTGTGCAAACATTTCTAAAAACCTGTTTTCACTTTGTCATTATGGGCTATTGTGTGTAGATTGATGAGGGTTACATCAAGATTGTTTTTGGCTTAGATTGTCGACATCATATATTTAGTCTCCAAATGTTTATTGAAAACATAAATACATTTGTAAAATGAACACTTGTTGTCTCTCAAGTACATTGTTACAGTTGTTGGTTAGATAATGAATTTGAGCAATATTAGCATTGACATGAAAGCAGTCAAACACCTCAAAACAAGACATGGTATTAAGAAATGTTGTGATGTTGTCAGCCAACCTGTCTATAGGCCCTCCATTTGGATTCCATTATGTGTATGTCCTTCCCTGTTAGTATTTATAGCTGTTATTAAGTTATGAGCTGGATACAATAAAATAGAATTTCATACACAAACTATAAATTCACAGGGCAGAGAGAATACCTCTAACGAGCAATCCCTGCACAAGCAATTAAATGAATGCTCCACCAGATCATCGCTGTTCGGCATTCAGCCTGATTTATCTGACACAGTCCAGAGGACACCAGGAGATAGATGCAACTAGTACGTGGTTAGAATCACAGTTCTGACATGAAAAGTCGCCGGTGGTGAAAAGAAGCTGAGAACTAAGTTTTAATGACTTGAACGCCTTGTAGCAGCAAGTACCTGGACAGAGGAAGAAGAGAGTGAGACTGACTCACATTGTGCCATCTGTATTGGATTTTGCCCAAATAAGTGGGTATATTAATTTGCTATATTCAAAGTGCTTTACCAGGTAAAGCTCCAAAAGAAAATGACTGTCAGGTAAAAGGAATGAGATATATTTGATTTTAGACTACAATTGAGAGATTAAACTGTAGAGCATAGCCTCCTCTCTACAGGGGATATTGGAAGTGCACTGGAATACTACAGAAACACCACCTTTATTTGTACCTTTGTGTTTTCGCACAGTATAAGTGTACAGGAAGACTGGAGCAGGGCCTATTCACACGGACACCAGGTGGTGTGTGGGCAACGTGTGAGCGTGCATAAGAAATGGCGGCTAATGATTTCCCTTTCTTCCCAATTAAATGGTTACATTTGAAGATGATGAAAAGTACATTTTTTGCGTATGAATAAGCCAACTGATGGCATAGGTTGAACAGAGGCCCATTCTCCCTCTCTGTGAAGAAGATGTGTTAATGACTTCCTTGTAAATAATCTAAATAGAAAAACGAATTATGTTTAGTACATGTCAGACGACCCATGACATCCCATGAGTGTCAAAACTTCTTCTTAATGTTGATTGGGAGTACTCATAGATTCCCACATCACTTGTTGAGAAGTAATCAAATATTTGAATGGTGTGAAAACGACAGTATGTGTTCTTCATCTAACCAGCCCTTCTGCTGGCTTGATGAGGCTGCTGTGTAAGTGCTGAGAAAATCAGAGAGGTAATAAAGTGCTGTGCCAAGACTGTAATCAGGTTCCGGTGAGAAGTCATGAAAGTGGATATCATTAGCAGTATGTAAAGGAAAAGAAAAGGTCACACCACTTCACTTCCTTAGACAAGTACAAGGAAGTATTTTTTTACGTCTGCCCTCAATCTGTCGCACTGCACAGGAGGATGACTTTTATCTCTTATTGGAGATGTTTTATTCGCCACTTATAAAGTTACCTTAAAATCAAAAAGACAATTTCTTGACCATACTTTAACTAGCTGACTGAAGAAAGAAAAAATAGAATTATCAAAGACCAAAATAACTTATTTATTCGTCCATATAGGCTAATCTGTTTTACTGATAAACACACAGTCTTACTGACTGACTGACAAGTTCTAAGCAGTAAGTACTGCTCCTACATTCCATTTAAGTGGATACAAACACTTCTGTCACTAAAATTCTCTCTCACACACTGCAGTTTTGACGACTTGGAATAAAGCCGTAAGCCATCAGTAGTTGTCAGATTTGACATTTGGCTGTTGAGCCGCTGAGATGCAGCTGTCCAGATATGAGAAGTGTTGTCCTACAGGGATCTAGCCTGGTGTTAACCAGTGACAATGTGACACACACCCTTTTCAGATCTCTGCCCTTTGCCATTATTCACCCTCAGGGTCATGAATAAGGTTGGGCTCTGTTTGGATTTGAACTCTACTCCAAATCTTAGCAATAGTTTTAAATGACAAAATGTGACACAGGAAGTAACTAGGTTGCTGTTGGAAGTTCAAGTGGCCAAGGTTGATGCAAAATTGAACAAACCATGACACAGGGATTCAATGATACAGGGTTGAGCTGTGTTGGTACGCCACTGACAGAATGGTCAGTGTGCAAATATAGTGCCTTCAGAAAGTATTCACACCCCTTCAGTTTTTCCACAATTTGTTGTCTTATAGCCTGAGTTTAAAATGTATTAGATTGAGATGATTTGTCACTGGCTTACACACAATAATGTCAAAGTGGAATGATGTTTTAGGATTTTTTTTACAAATTCATAAAAAATGAAAAGCTGAAATGTCTTGAGTCAATAAGTATTCAACCCCTTTGTAATGGCAAATAAAAATGTGCTTAACAAGTTACATTGACTCACACTGTGTGCAATAATATTGTGTAACTTGATTTTTGAATGACTACCTACAAAAAGCAGACATTGAATATCCCTTTGCACATGGCGAAGTTATTATTACACTGTGTATGTTGTATTAATACACCCAGTCACTACAAATGTACAGGTTTGTGTCATGACGTTGGCCTGATCGGGGAGGTTTATGACCCCCATAAATACCTTTCCCCTTTTTCCTCTCTCTACTCTACCGATGAGACTATTGAAAATCCCTTTGTTAACATGAAGAGTCTGGCAACATCAAAAGGTGGGAAAATGAACCATATTTCGGTAATCCAACCAGTTGAAAATATGCGTTGGTACTTAATGAATATGATGTCAGATCAGTTGGCATCTGAGACATTATGACTGATGACAAGATGACAAACTGTATCTTGGAAAGTCTACACATTCTAGTTATCAGATTCACATGGAATTGTTGTACAATTTAAATGTTTAAATATGAAACTATTTGTGAAAAGATTAAATGTAATTTTAGCTCCTAAATGAGAGAATTGGTTTTCATGAGTGAACTATGCTCAACTCAGTGGCCCCGCCCATGTGAACAGACACTGGTTGTAAACTATGAAACACGGCCCTCTCCCAACCCTATATAAGCCCCTTTCCGAAAATGTAACTTCCTGTTCCAAGGACGAGCGGACTTGAGGTCCCCACGTTGAAAGGACAAAGACCACCTACAGAACTAAGCCAACCTCAGCAAGAACCTAATGAAGTTAGCATCGAATTTCAATGTGAAGGTGATGACCTACATGCCGGAAGGATGAATTTCGACTATACCAGCCAGAATATAGCATGAGCTTAAAGTATGGCAACTTGGGATGAACTTTGAACTCTTATTCACTAAAGAAGTGATACCTCCTAGCCGTTGCGTTAGCACAGCAACTGTAGATGTGGGCTAGGAAAGGACGGACAGAGTATCTATTCTACCACACGACGACGGTACTACCAAGTATATATTTATTGCATTTTCCTTTTTCAAATGGGCGGTAATTTAGAATGCAGAAGATACTGTATTTACAATAGCATAGCTTCTCCCTTTGTTACTCAGTCTTCCCGCTCTTTCATTCAAAACCCAACCCCCTTTCTTTGTGTAACCAGCCGTCATATCTGTTCCGTCCGCTAGGGACGTTTTCCTTTATGACATAATTTGTAATCAATGTATGATCCATTCTGTGTAGATGTAATTCTGTGTGATTATTTAGGTATTTAGTAAATAAATAATTCAACCAAATTTTGTATTGCTGATTCAACTTATTAGCCAGGTTTCGTGAAGATAACCAAGAATTTACAACTTTCAGATGAGACTAAATAAGGTGACGATTAAATATTGACTGCTATTGATGTAAAAGAGTACTAGGTCTTTAAGAGTTTATTCGGAAGATAACAGCTCTATAAACATTATTTCGTGGTGCCCCGACTTTCTAGTTAATTACATTTTCCATGATTAGTTTAATCAGGTAATATTAATGACAGAGAAATGATTTTATAGAATAGAATGTCATATCACTTAATCCGGCATAGCCAAAGACACGACATTTGCTTCCTAACTCAGTTTCCGAGAGAAAGGAAACCGCTTAGGATTTTCACTCTGAGGCCAATGGTGACTTTAAAACAGTTATAGAATTGAATGGCTGTGATAGAAGAAAACTGAGGTTGGATCAACAACATTGTAGTTACACCACAATACTAACCTACTGTAATTGACAGAGTAAAAAGAAGGAAGCTTGTACAAAATACAAATATTCGAAAACATGTATCCTGTTTGCAACAAGGCACAACCCAAGCTCTCCATTCCGCCACCTCTGGTCTCTTGGCCCTCCCACCCCTATCGGAGGGCAGCTCGCACTTCTCTGTCTTGGCACCTCAATGGTGGAAGCAGCTTCCCCCTGATGCTAGGACAGAGTCCCTGCCCATCTTCTGAAAGCACCTGAAACCTTACCTCTCCAAAGAGTATCTGAAATAATCCCCCTCCTTATCTCGACCCACCCCAAATAAAAAAATTATACAAATAATAATAACAATCGTTCCTGAACCAACACTTGCACTTGACTTACCCCCCCCCCCCCCCTTCGCGCTCGGACTTTACTGATAGCTACTTTATTAAAGAAAAGTGTATTTACTATGCCTGTGATATGTGGTTGTCCCACCTAGCTATCTTATGATGAATGTACTAACTGTAAGTCACTCTGGATAAAAACGTCTGCTAAATGACTCAAGTGTAAACTGTAAAAAAAATTGCAAAGCAATTAACTTTTTGTCTAAATACAAAGTGTTATGTTTTGTGCAAATCCATTACAACCCATTACTGAGTACCACTCTCTATATTTTCAAGAATAGTGGTGGCTGCATCATGTTATGGGTATGCTTGTAATCGTTAAGGACTGGGGAGTTCTTCAGGATTAAAAAAAACAACTAATGGAGCTAAGCACAAGCAAAATCCTAGAGGGAAACGTGGTTCAGTCTGTTTCCCTCCAGACACTGGGAGATTATTTCACCTTTCAGCAGGGCAATAACCTAAAACACAAGGCCAAATCCACACTGGAGTTACTTACCAAGAAGACTGTGAATGTTCCTGAGTAGCCGAGTTTCAGTTTTCACTTAAATCTACTTGAAAATCTATGGCATGACTTGAAAATGGTTGTCTAGCAATGATCAACAACCAATTTGAAAGAGTTTGAATAATTCTGAAAATAATCCAGCTGTGGAAAGCTCATTCGGAAATTATACAGACCTCCTCACTTTTTTACACATTTTGTTACGTTATAGCCTTATTCTAAAATGTAATAAATTATTTTGTAACCCTCATCAATCTACACACAATAGCCCATAATGACAAAGTGAAAACAGGTTTTTAGAAATGTTTGCACAATCAGACCCTTTGCTATGAGACTCAGAAATGAGCTCAGGTGCATCCTGTTTCCATTGATCATCCTTGAGATGTTTCTACAACTTGATTAGATTCCACCTGTGTTAAATTCAATTAATTGGAAATGATTTGGAAAGGCACACACCAGTCTATATAAGGTCCCACAGTTGACAGGAATTGTCCGTAGAGCTCCGAGACAGGATTGTGTTGAGGCACAAATCTGGGGAAGGATACCAGAAAATGTCTGCAGCATTGAAGGTCCCCAAGAACACAGTGGCCTCCATCATTCTTAAGTGGAAGAAGTTTGGAACCACCAAGATTCTTCCTAGACCTGGCCGCATGGCCAATTTGGGGAGAAGGGCCTTGGTCAGGGAGGTGACCAAGAACCCGATGGTTCCCGAGCTCCCGAGTTCCTCTGTGGAGATGGGAGAACCTTCCAGAATGATAACCATCTCTGCAGCACTCCACCAATCAGGCCTTTATGGTAGAGTGGCCAGATGGAAGCCACTCCTCAGTAAAAGGTTCATGATAGCCCACCTGGAGCTTGTGAAAAGCACCTAAAGGACTCTCAGACCATGAGAAACAAGATTCTCTGGTTTGATGGAACCAAGATGGAGCCCTTTGGCCTGAATGCCAAGTGTCACGTCTGGAGGAAACCCTACACTGATGCATAGTGGTGGCAGTAATGCACTGTGGGGATGTTTTTCAGCGGCAGGGACTGGGAAACTAGTCAGGATAGAGGGAAAGATGAACGGAGAAAAGTACAGAGAGATCCTTGATGAGAACCTGCTCCAGAGTGCTCAGGAACTCAGGCCGGGGCAATGGTTCACCTTCCAATAGGACAATGACCCTAAGCAATGACCCTGCCAAGACAACGCAGGAGTGGCTTCGGGACAAGTCTCTGAATGTCCTTGAATGGCCCAGCCAGAGCCCAGACTTTAATCTGATTTAACATCTCTGGAGATACCTGAAAATATAGATTGAGAGGATCTGCAGAGAATAATGGGAGAAACTCCCCAAATACAGGTGTGCCAAGCTTGTAGCGTTAAACCCAAGAAGACACAAGGCTGTAATCGCTGCCAAAGGTGCTTCAACAAAGTAAAGGGTCTGAATACTTATGTAACTGTGATATGTCAGTGTTTCATTTTTAATACATTTGCAAAAATGTTTTAAAAAAAGTTGTTGCTGTCACGTCCTGACCAGTATAAGGGGTTATTTGTTATTGCAGTTTGGTCAGGACGTGGCAGGGGGTGTTTGTTTTATGTGGTTCGGGGTTTGTTGGGCTATGTTATTATGTAAGAGGGGTGTTTGTTTAGAGTGTTCCGGGGTTTTTGGTCTATGTTCTAGGTTAGTGTTTTTCTATGTTCAGTCTAGTTTTCCTACTTCTATGTTTAGGGTTTGTTGATTGACCTTCAATTGGAGGCAGCTGTTCCTCGTTGCCTCTGATTGAAGGTCCTATGTATAGGGGTGTTTGTGCTATTGGGGTTTGTGGGTAGTTGTTTCCTGTTTTGTGTCTGTGCACCTGACAGGACTGTTTAGTGTCGTTCGTTGTTTTTTTATACGTGATTTGTTTGTTTTTCCTTCTTTTGATTTAATAAAGAGGATGAGTATACAGGTTCCCGCTGCACCTTGGTCTAATCCGTACGACACGCGTTACAGTTGCTTTGAGATTATGGGGTATTGTATCTAGATTGTTCTTCAGGTTCAATTAGATCTGTGAGCCATACTTTTTAAATGGCTAGCTCAGAATATGAGCTTTCCCAAAAGTTGTTTATATATTATAGAGATCAGTCCTTTTGGGAGTCCATTCCCCAGTTTTCCCGATAGCGATGAAATTTAGGCTTATGAGTGTTTTAACGATTCATATTTCCTACAACGGCCGGAAACACAACACAGAGAGAATGGTAGCTAAGTGCCTAGTTGGAGGATACTGATAGTATCGAAAGGGAGCGCTGCTCTCGGATGAGCTTTTTCCATTCAAATCTTACCTCAACATTATAATTATTTCACAATACTGACGACGGATCAGCTCCTTTTACCACCTATGGTTGAGGCGGCTTATTCTAATTGTTACCCAACAAAAATGCACAATCACCAATTTGGCACATGTTAGCATCTGTTTATATATCACTTGTTTGCATCAATTGCAAAGATATTGGCAGCTTTTTATTTGTAGTCAACTTTGGTCTAACGGATAAACGATGTGATTCTATGTTTAGCGGAGATCTTCTGTGTATAAAGTGGGAAAGCAAAAAAGCGTCTAACAACACACTTAGCTGTTCTACAAGCGGTCTGTGGCAGGTGTTAGATTTCCAGCGTTTTCAAGTGCAACGTTAATAATGATGGTTTTGGGAAACAGCACAGATATTTAACGATGCTCCTAAGAATGTTCTTATGATGAACTTAGCCTTGAGATGCTAGTGAGCATTTCTTCTTTGGCAAGATAATCCATCCACCTGACTGGTTGTGGCATATCAAGAAGCTGATTAAACAGCATGATCATTACACAGGTGCACCTTATGCTGGGGACAATAAAATGCCACTCTTAAATGTGCAGTTTTGTCACACAACACAATGCCACAGGTGTCTAAATGTTGATGGATTGTGCAATTGACATGCTGACTGCAGGAATGTCCACCATAGCTGGTGCCAGAGAATTTAATGTAAGCCGCCTCCAACGTCGTTTTAGAGGTTTTGGGTTTACGTCCAATCGGCCTCACAACTGCAGACCACAAGTAACCATGCCAGCTCAGGACCTCCACATCTGGCTTCTTCACCTGCGGGATCATCTGAGACCAGCCACCAAGATGAAACTGAGGAGTATTTATGTCTGTAATAAAGCCCTTTTGTGGGGAAAAACTAATTATGATTGGTGGGTCTAGCTCCAAGGGCCACCCATGTCTGCGTCTCTGCCCAGTCATGTGAAATCCCTAGATTAGGGCCTTATTGAATGTATTTAAATTGACTGATTTCCTTAAATGAACTGTAACTCAGTAAAATAGATGAAATTGTTGTATATTGCATTTATATTTTTGTTCAGTAGAAAAAATGAGTTTCCTGGAAACGTTTCAAATCTTGGAATGTTCTCAAACCATTACTGTCCATGATATCATCAAGGATTCCACATTTGGGCCATTGGGGGGGGGGGGGGGGGGGGGGGGGGGGGAATGCAAAAGGCCACCCTCCAAAAGGCCACCCTCCAAGGCATTATTGTGAAATATTGGAGTATGGGCACGCCACTGATTCCTAGTTACATTGTTTTTCAATTTTGCGCCAAATAGAAATTGTGTGAGCAATAATTGGACCAAAGCGTAGTTTACTGTACATTGTTTAGGGCTCTATCAGTGAAGAACCTCTTCCAGGGCAATAGGAGACACCATATGTGAAAAACAGGGGATGGAAAAATCATTTCTTAACGTTGGGATGAAATGCTAGTACCTGGAAATAGAATATAAAGTTTGGTACGGATAGTCGTCTTACGTCTTTCACTCTTTGTAAATTTGTTAATTTTATCCAGGATCGCTTACCTTGTCATATACGTAACATTTGAAAATGCACTATGAATTTTATACCAATAGCCAGAAGGGGGAGCCATGGGAGGCACTGAACTAGAGAAATTCAACCGTGGCAATATATTCATTTTGACAATAGATATTCTGCCTGTTAAAGCAACTGGGGTATTTTTCCGTCTACTGAGGTCGGATTGAATTGATTTGAGCGTTCTGTTAAAGTTTCTGACAATGGTAACTTGAGATTAAGATGAATTCATCTATGATCTTCAATGCATTTGGGAGCGATTGAGATACATTTTCTAGATATAGTAAAATGATGTGTGTGTATAATGAGATGAGGTGATCAGTAGATATGTGTTATTTCCTACGATTGATGAATTGCCTTGGCCAGGGGTTCCATGGATAATAAAAATAGCAAAGGGGAAATTGGATTGCTTTGTCTGCTGCTTCTAGTGATTCTGAATGGAACGGAGCAGGTATTGCCTGTTATAACTATGGCTGAGAGATTGGCATTGTCACGGTTGTCGTCGGTGAAGGAGGACCAAAACGCAGCAGGTATGTGCAGGCTCATCTTGATGTTTATTTACTTTCAAAATGAACGTACAAAAATAACAAAACACGAACGATCAACAAAAACAGTCTGGTAAGGCACAAGGCGAAACACAGAACAATCTCCCACAAAATACAAGACAAACACACCCAACTAATATAGGACTTCCAATCAAAGGCAACACCAAACAGCTGCCTTCAATTGGAAGTCCAACCCCAATTAACTCAACATAGAACCAGACACACTAGACTAAACATAGAAATACCTAAACATAAACCAAAACCCGGAAATACTAAATCAAACACCCTTTTAACAAACACACCACCCCAAACCACATAAAACGAATACCCTCTGCCACGTCCTGACCAAACTACAATACTAATTAACCCTTATACTGGCCAGGACGTGAGAGGCATTTAGAATTTTAAACATGTTAATGAAATTGATGCCAATTCCCATATGTTCCAAGACAGACCAGCGATATGACCATTCCAGATAATCAAAATACACTGCTCAAAAAAATAAAGGGAACACTTAAACAACACAATGCATCTCCAAGTCAATCACACTTCTGTGAAATCAAACTGTCCACTTAGGAAGCAACACTGATTGACAATACATTTCACATGCTGTTGTGCAAATGGAATAGACAACAGGTGGAAATTATAGGCAATTAGCAAGACACCCCCAATAAAGGAGTGGTTCTGCAGGTGGGGACCACAGACCACTTCTCAGTTCCTATGCTTCCTGGCTGATGTTTTGGTCACTTTTGAATGCTGGCGGTGCTTTCACTCTAGTGGTAGCTTGAGACGGAGTCTACAACCCACACAAGTGGCTCAGGTAGTGCAGCTCATCCAGAATGGCACATCAATGCAAGCTGTGGCAAGAAGGTTTGCTGTGTCTGTCAGCGTAGTGTCCAGAGCATGGAGGCGCTACCAGGAGACAGGCCAGTACATCAGGAGATGTGGAGGAGGCCGTAGGAGGGCAACAACCCAGCAGCAGGACCGCTACCTCCACCTTTGTGCAAGGAGGAGCAGGAGAAGCACTGCCAGAGCCCTGAAAAATGACCTCCAGCAGGCCACAAATGTGCATGTGTCTGCTCAAACGGTCAGAAACAGACTCCATGAGGGTGGTATGAGGGCCCGACATCCACAGGTGGGGGTTGTGCTTACAGCCCAACACCGTGCAGGACGTTTGGCATTTGCCAGAGAACACCAAGATTGGCAAATTCGCCACTGGCGCCCTGTGCTCTTCACAGATGAAAGCAGGTTCACACTGAGCACGTGACAGATGTGACAGAGTCTGGAGACGCCGTGGAGAACGTTCTGCTGCCTGCAACATCCTCCAGCATGACCGGTTTGGCGGTGGGTCAGTCATGGTGTGGGGTGGCATTTCTTTGGGGGGCCGCACAGCCCTCCATGTGCTCTCCAGAGGTAGCCTGAGTGCCATTAGGTACCGAGATGAGATCCTCAGACCCCTTGTGAGACCATATGCTGGTGCGGTTGGCCCTGGGTTCCTCCTAATGCAAGACAAGGCTAGACCTCATGCGGCTGGAGTGTGTCAGCAGTTCCTGCAAGAGGAAGGCATTGATGCTATGGACTTGCCCGCCTGTTCCCCAGACCTGAATCCAATTGAGCACATCTGGGACATCATGTCTCGCTCCATCCACCAACGCCACGTTGCACCACAGACTGTCCAGGAGTTGGCGGATGATTTAGTCCAGGTCTGGGAGGAGATCCCTCAGGAGACCATCCGCCACCTCATCAGGAGCATGCCCAGGCATTGTAGGGAGGTCATACAGGCACGTGGAGGCCACACACACTACTGAGCCTCATTTTGACTTGTTTTAAGGACATTACATCAAAGTTGGATCAGCCTGTAGTGTGGTTTTCCACTTTAATTTTGAGTGTGACTCCAAATCCAGACCTCCATGGGTTGATAAATTGGATTTCCATTGATTATTTTTGTGTGATTTTGTTGTCAGCACATTCAACTATGTAAAGAAAAAAGTATTTCATAAGATTATTTCTTTCATTCAGATCTAGGATGTGTTGTTTAAGTGTTCCCTTTATTTTTTTGAGCAGTATATTATTCTGCATCAAGAGATAAAACAACCCAAGGAGCTGTTGTTTCTGATGAAGCATTTAAGATATGTAGTAATTGAATGAGGTTACCCAAGGATAAACTTTTTTTTAACAAACCCGCTTTGGTCGTAGTGGACCAATTTTGGTTTGTAAGTATCGAGACGGGATGCCAACATTTTGGAAAATTGTTTAATATCTGCGTTCATGAAAGATCCCCTTATTTTATTAAAAGTGAAATTAGTGCTGTATGCACATCTCTCCCAAATTAACCTTTGTGAACAGCTGTGTTAATCATTTCGCGCAATAGTGTACCTAATTGATTCCAACATTTTAAATAGACCTCAGAAGGAATACTGCACCATTAAGGGAATTTGCCTTTATTCATGCTATCCAATGCCCTTTTGAGTTTATTGAGATATATTTGTTGTCTTAGGGAGGTGGCTTCATCTGTTGATAAAAAACGAGTAATTCATTATTTTAGAAAGGAATTAGTCTAGCTCGGTGTGGATTTACAATCAGAGGTGTACAGCACCAGGAAGGGGGAGCGGGAGAAGGCGTGACAGTACCCCCCCACTAGGGACGCCACCTAGGGTCCCACCTGGGTTAGCCTGACGGGCCTGTCAAGGCCTGGGCGCTGGACCAGCCGGTTGGGCGTAGGAGCCTGGCGAACCGGCTGAGGCGTGGGAGCCTGGCGAACCGGTTGAGGAGTGACAGCCTGACGATTCCGCTGGGACGTGGGAGCCTGGTGAGCCAGCTGAGGCATAAAAACCTGATGTGACATGGAAAGCATGTGTGTTGTATTCTGGAAGGTCAAGATGAGTTTTGCCAGGTGGATGAAGTCGCATCTCAGGTTTAGCTTGCGTAGCTGGGATATCACCTCGTTGTAGGTCATCCTCTGTTTCAGAAGTTCGGCACTCAGATCTGGGTAGATGATGATCCTCTTCTCGGCAAAGTTCAGAGCCCCCGATTCTGCTGCAAGGTGAACAATGTGCCTTTTGACTTCAAAACTGTGGATTTGAACAATCATATACGAGATCCGTTGTGGAGAGGACTTGTGCGGTGCACAATGCTTATCAGTGGCAGGGGACCCAGCTTTTCCTGCCCAAACAGTTCATAGAAAAGATTGATCATGAAGGAAGTTGGGCTGCCTGCTTCCACACCAGTTTCAAGTCCTGTGACCTGCATATTGAATTTACGGGAATGATTTTCAAGTGATTATAAAAAAAAAAAAATGGAGATTGATTGGCAACAATTCATTTTAAGGGGCCCTTATTACAGTGTAATTACATCAGTAAATACACTAACAAGTATTGTAGTTAATTGCAATAACTCATAGTTACACCGTAATAACAACATGTACTGTAACGGGTGGTAATTGCAGTCTGTAATTACAAAGGTGTATCTAGGGTTGTGGCAGTCATGAAATTTTGTCAGCTTGTGATTGTCAAGCAAATAACTGCCAGTCTCCTGGTAATTGACCATTAATTAACATAAACAAGTTTACCATCTCCTGGCTTTCACACCATCTCCTGGCCAACAAGCCACTGATGCAGACCTTTGAAACATTTACATTTTAAAAGTCTAATAAATACATTTAATATATCCGACACCATCACAATAAATCCAATGCAATGATGCTGATGCAACAGATCAGAACATTTAGCTTAAAATGTTGAAAACACCGTTCTCAAAAGTGACCAAATGCTAGCAGTTTCATATGAGTTTGGCTACATTTTTTTGTCTGGACATGACAGGCTGTAGCCAGTACGCATAGGCTATCACCTACACTTCGACATGTAGGCTAATTAGTTATGTACATTTTACATACACTTATGTTTTTCTTAACAGAATAGCTATGTTTTTCAGTTTTCAAATAATTTTAATTGGATATTTTGGTTAATGGCCTTGGTGTCCTACCAGTTGGCCTTGGTGCCCTGGCAGATTGGGCACCTCTTGAAGGCCAAATGGCCTTGCCCCTAAAAGCACAAAATTCCAGGACTGATTTTCAACCATCATTCTTAATTTAATCTGATCTTTACATATAGCCTACTAATATATGTGTGGAATAATCTTTTATTACAATGGCCCACAAAAAAAATGGCATTCATAGCCTGCAAAGAAAGAAGAAACGGACCTGATATATGTGCTATGTGCTCAGCCATGCATTGAACAGTCTTTTTTTGCAAACAGTGATTAAGTTATATTATTAGCCTAAATTATGACTATCCAATCTACTCATCACATTATGAATAGTAGGCTATCTTACACAAGTCTGCAAATGTGATTATATATGTAATGCTTTATTATAAAGGCGAATTTCTATGGTGAAAATGATGTTTCCCCAAACTTGAAACTCACACGCTGCCTATACTGCACAGCAGATTACTGTGCTTAATTTTATTTGGCCCCTTTAGTTGTGATACAAACCTTATCAAAACATATATTTCAATGGGCTAGGCTACATGAGTTGTGAGACAATGATTTGAAAAAGTCTAGAAAAAAAGGCATGTGCTGTTTCTTGCTTCACTGCATCATTCACAAGTGAAAGTATTGTCACCCATCAGACTATTCTTAATGTATTATTGTCTTTACATATAGACTACTAAATAATGTATATGTCTGAAATTAGTTTTGATTTAGAATGGACCATTATCCTGCACCTGTCGGAACAGGGGCAAGGGAAAAAAATACATGTCATCTATGCACTTAAATAGTGAATGAAGGACGCTTTTCCAGTGGTTCATTCTCATGCCAGACAGGTAGGATATACTCCAGTTGTAAACGAAGCAATGTGCTTAATATTAGGAACGTTGAAAAATCAATATAGTAGACCTAGCTTATAGAAAGCTGATGGGATACTCCTCTTTATAATATAGGCCATCAAAACTTTGTTTTCTCATGCAATTGCATAGCCCATCGAAATGTTGTGCAACATGAGCTCATGGGCTCTCATGAAGTGTTTGATTTGATTTCCAAACACATTTGCATTGATGTTGGAGTGATTAGAATGGCAATAGAGTGCTGAGTACCAGGCCATTAGGGACTGGCAGTTAGCAATTTTAGTAGACTACTAATGACCATCAGCAGCATCAGAGCACAGTTTTGGGGAAGCCTAATTAGCATGTGGAATTTGACTGCTGTCATGACTCGTGACTGCCAGTGTGGTGGTAATATGGTCACTGTAACAGCCTTAGGTGTAAGAACAAATGCTTGTTACCATGCTTGTTAAAAATGGGAAGATATCCACTAAATTCACCAATTTAGTGTCTAGTTTCTTCTCAGCTGCATCCGATTCAGCAATAACTGTTACATGGTTGTGATCTCTTGTGGACAGATGTGTTGGGTGACCAAGATTACAAAGGTTGGAGGATCAATGAGCTCTAATTACCTACCCGTGAATACGCACTCTTCAAAATCTCCACTCAATGTGGTTGCTAGCACTTTCCCCCAAAAAGTGTACCATCTGGGTTAACTTGGTTGAGTTTACAAAAACAGATCAGATATAGGTCAAACTCACTGACTGGGGTCAACCATATGGGTGTCATCCCAGATTATAATTTTTTTTAAACATAATTCATTTGTACATTACCCATTATGACAACCTGATCCTCCTTGCCATCCAAGTGAGAGGATAAACCCACAAGTATACCACAGAGTACATGTACTATCTGCATAAGTACAATGTAATCACTAGGTTTTACACAGGATTTAGCTAGTTAAAATTAAGCGTATCTTGAGGTGTACTTACTTGTAATTAATGTGTACTTATATAGTACATTACCCATCCTGACAACCTGGCTTTTATTTTAAGGCTTTTGGAAGCACGATCCAAGTGAGAAAATAAACACTTGTACACAACAGAGAACATGTAATACCTTCATAAGTCAAATGTAATTCATAGGACTTAGTTAGTTCAAATTAAATGCATTTCTATGTAATGACATTAACAAGTGAAAATACCTACAAACAAAAAATGAGGTTCTACTTTAGTCAACTTTATTGCAACGTAAAAATACCTTACATTTCTTACAAAATAATAAGGATTTGGATTGTTAATACATTGATTAATTAGAGTAAATAAAGATATAAGCCTACTCAATAACATAAATCTGTAGCCTACAGTATGGTGAGTAGCCTAGATCATTGTTTCCCAGCTCCAGTCCTGGAGTATCCCCAGCAATACACATGTTTGTTGTAGCCATGGACAAACACACGTGATTCAACACAGAGGGCTTGATGAATCAGGTGTGTTTGTCCAGGGCTTAAATAAAAATGTGTACAGTTGGGGGTACTCAATGACTGGAGGTGTGAAACACTGGCCTAGATGCTGTAGCTAATTTAGAAGAAAAAAACCACATGAAAATTTAGTATAGACACTATTACCCCTAGTTATCATCATCATGATTTCTATAGTTTACGCATATAGTTAGGCCTACCTAGCTAGATGTCGTGTAATCCCGCTAGCAATAATTGTGCTTGCTAACACTAATAAGTGTTGAGCTCGATTGAAAAGGAACTAACTTTACTCAGTGTGTTGACACAAGTAGCTAGCTAGCTACTTGTGTCAACACACTGAGTACAAGCTAAAAACTCAGATTCCACGGAAAGTCTGTTCTGTAGATGGTAACAGCCTAGTAGGGAGGCTGAACAAAAAAACCAAAACACCAGCTAACATTTGCTAGCTAGCTACAGCCAACACCAGGCAAGTTGGCTAACAAATGCTGTTCTTTGCGCACAGTCAACATGATGTCAGTATCAACACATCTGGGCACGTTTGAGGTCATTCTTATTACAAGCGTGTTGGGCATATTGGTAGATCTTGACATGATGCCCAATTCCTAGGATATATAAATAATTGGACCATGCATCCCATCCAAAAGTGAGAATGTTCCTAAACAGTGAAACCCTTGCAAGGTTACATGGTGGAATAAGAGTTTGTCTAATGATCATTTTAAGTGCATTTATAAATCATTATTCAACCAAGCATAATAGGTTTACAATTTGGCAAGCACAAATGACTATCTCACAATTTTTACCATAACTGTTTACCATAACTGTGTCATTTTTTAAAAATTGATGGTTAAGGTAGTTGTCCCATTGCCAAATGCACCGTTAAATGATTTAACAATTTAAAGTATTTTTTTTATGTAAACCATTTGTGAACCCGTTTTTCCCGTTAGGCCTGGGAAATAGGTGGTCAGTTTTCGATTGGCTAACACTTTTAATCACTGTGGTTTGTGCAGGCTGAAATATGATGCGGTCCCACCTGGGACATTCAAGTTCATCCAATCCTATTCTAACCCAATTCTAAAACAGTACTTTTTAGATCACTTGCAATGTGTAGCTCAGAGTATGCATCCCTGTTAAGATTTTTGCTTCCAGAGCAAAACAAAATGCAGGTTGATTGACATTTATATTCCGGTCAGTAAAAAATGGGTCAACGTGAGATTGAATCTTTAAGCATCATACATACTGTTTATTGTATCTCTATCAACTCAAGCCACAAAAGCAATCGTCGAAAAGTGTCTAGGTTGACCAGCCTAGATTGAAGTTGCTTTGTATAATAACAATGCATGATAATAATATAGAAAGAAATCTAGGTTGATGGATGGTGATTGAATCTAAAATGATGCTGAAGTATAGTTGCTATTACAGTACAAGCAATCTTAAAGTACGGCAGTCTTGCTAAGAGCCATGTCACATTCTGTGAGAGTGAAATGACTGGTGACACTTCAAGCGGGTTGCTACTGTATCACAGGGACTTGGTGGGTGTGATTAGCGTGAGAGGCCTGAACTAGCCAGTTGGCTGTCACTGTTATTGCCCACTGTCCTCCGGCCAAGAAAGCCTAACCCTTTTGTAATTAGCTCACTGAATTCTATTTGATCCTGATTTGTTACTGCTGTGACATGTGGTGCTTGAAGTGTTACTTTGCATTTTGAGATTTGCAACAGACTGTAAAAGCAATGTATGCTAATTAATTCACCCACATGTATAAAGACTGCCGCAAATGCATTTGATGTTTTGACATCAATCCATTTGTCACGAGAGTCACTTTAAAATTCCATATAATTGCCAATTGTTTATCAGCAAAGACTTCAGACTGACAGTGTGAAGTAGATGGAATATAATGGAAATTGTCTGGTCGCATGGCCTGTGAGAAATCTGACCTTTTATTGAGATGTTAACAGTATTTTAAGATGGCTCTTTACAAAGGATCAGCGTAATGGGGAAAGGTGAGAGGGTGAGTCATAGCTCTGAGCATATACCGGCACTTGCATTTCATCTCTCGCTCTTATTCCTGCAACAGCTGTGCTACGTGGACAGACAATCAGAACAGCACAAAGCCCGAGCAGCAGTCTGCTTTCATCTCCATTCATTGTGCCCACTATATACTGTTCATACCATTGTCTGACGAGGTTAGCTGTAATTTGTATCAAGTGGCAAGGCTTACAGTGCCACAATTGCTGGATTTCACTGGACTGGACTGGCTAGGAGGGTTAATTAACAGTACATTGGTATGCAATGCGTTGGGGGATGGAGGGGCAATACTATCCAATTTACAAATTACGCGGTTTCAGTTATTCTATAACGTCTGGAGAATATAGTCAGTTATATAATATAGTAGGTGACAGTGGCAGTCGGTAGTGTTTAAGATTAGGGAGGACCATTTTTGTGAGCCTTATTTCTATTACAGTATATTGGATGACAGTAATTTATATTCCATTCACCCAGCTCAATGTAACATCAATACGTTTAGGCTACTACATGATACTCACATTTTCCCTGTACCCATCATGAGGTTGCTACAACCTAGCGTAGTTTATAACATTGGCGAGAGACAAATTGGAGTTATCATGGTGACAGACAGTGTCACATTCAATACCGCCTTGCACACTCTTGCCTACATGCAGCTGATCTTGGGTGCAATCATTAGTCCAAACAGTTGCAAACAAGAGTTTCTAACATAGCTGCTAGAACTAACGCGCTAGTAAACCCCCTACAATCAAACAGTACAGTGTACAGCAAGCAGTTACACCAGCAGACCCTGGTGGCAATGCATTTATAAACCCAAAAGCTAGCTCACATAAGTAGCATTCCTCTTTGTTTGAGCTGGGTGTTTGAGTAGGCTAAGTTAGCTAGTTGCATTAGCTAGTTAATTAACTGAAAGTGAATGAAAAAAATACAATGAAATATAGCTAGCTCTCCATCATTCTGCTGCTTCTCCTAATTAAAAACTGATCAATTATTTTTCAACTACTCACATTTTATGCACTGCAGTGGTAGCTAGCTATGGTTACACTATTAGATTAATTCTCTGATCCTTTGATTGGGTGGACAACATGTCAGTTCATGCTGACATCCCGAGTCTCCCCTTACATTCTTTTCTATATTTTAATTTTACATTTAACGAAGTGCACATCAAACTAGCAAAGTTTATAAACTTGAATCTCTGAAAATCCCACCGTTGCCCACGGTGGACCAGTATACAAAAACTATTAAAGTATACAGTCATTCTGGATAAGTGTCTGTTAAAATGCAAAGGTCAACAAAACAACCCTCTGTGATGATGGTGAAGAATACTTTGATAACCATAGTGGTGAGAGCCCCTAAAAGTAAACATGTTTCATGGATTTCATTCATGGGAAGGACAGTACAGCCTTCAAATTCGCAGGACAAAATGTTAAGTTTCACAAAAATATTTTAGGTGTTAAAAATGTATCAATGCAGGTTTGTGTTTTACATTTTAGACGCATGCAATTGACATTGCAGGTCTATCATTTTATTATCATGTTGTATTTACTTACATTGCAGGCTTGTCTTGTGAAAAACGATTGAAAAAGTCAGGCTGCAATTCCTCTGTATCATTCAACTGTAAATGGCTTTGTTATTATGCTATTCATAAGCACTTTATACATATTTGAGTAAATTGAAATTATCTGGGTGAAATGTCCGACATCTGTTCTGATCAAGCCAAGACAAATATCATGGTAAAATGGAGAGTACAGTAAATTATAACTGATGACAATTACCTGGGATCGACAAAAATTATGGAAACCCCAAATAATATTTAGAGAGAACTCGTATAGGTAAAGTACTGTACTGCTATCACTTCTGAAGTTGATTCAATTACACTTGAGCTAATCCTTATTGGGGAGAAGGTCCATTCAATATGAACCCTGAATTCCTGTTATCCAGCCTTTGTGTTGATAGTGCAATGTTGAGCCCTGTTGGAGGGAAATGTTATAAAGCCCAAGGCTCTGAGACAGTAAATTGGGACTGTAGCATCAGGACTGTGTTTCCATCAGTACACTGCCACAGCTCTGTGACTCACCTTAAACAGCTCCAGAAATATTATTAATCACTGTTCAATTGATATGGCAGTAAAGAATATGTACCTTAGCAATAGTATAGGTTGGACTGATAGTTAATCCACAGGGAAGATTCCCCCCACCCATTGAAAAATGGATGTGTAATTTTTTGTGGTGTCCTGTGACTGCATGGTAAATGGATATTGGGGATAGGCCTAGCACTTCATCTCACAGGCTTGTCTCTAGCTGAGTGTGGCAACTAAGGGATTGACATTCCCCCACCAGAGGTCCCTCTCTTTTTGGGGCCAATCCTCATGTGAACTTAAGTCATCCATATTTCTATTTTTTCTTCTCTGAGAATCAATGAATGATGTGGAGTTATACTGATTTAACCATACTCAAGGGATTTTCCTGTCAAAAAATATAACGTCTTACTTTTTGCTTTCAATCAGCTACTTGGAGGAGTGTCTGATACCAGAGATATATACGGTCACCCTATTGAAGGCTGAATTTCATGAGCTCTAATGATAGACAATATGGGAGGCAAACATGACTGTTTCAGATATCTGTCAAAAGCTTTATTTTGAGCTGGTATAGTAATATAGTAGTGGATTAGCACTACTAAGGGTGCCTGTACAGGACATTGTGTCCCACTATGGTGCTTTGGTCTACTATTGCATTTCCATTACTGTCTGATTGAGCTTAGTCTGGACTTATTGCTTTCCTACCCTTGATACCTCTAACAAGAAACCATTTCCTCGGAGTGACATTGTAAAACTCCTAAAGCCTTGAAGGGATTGCTTTTAACATAAAGTTGTTTGAACATACAGCATTGTCACGCCCTGTTCTGTTTCACCTGTCCTTGTGCTTGTCTCCACCCCCTCCAGGTGTCGCCCATCTTCCCCACTTATCCTCTGGGTATTTATACCTGTGTTTTCTGTGTCTGTCTGTGCCAGTTCGTCTTGTTTGTCAAGCTTACCATCGTTTACACTGTCAGCGCCTGTCTTTTCCCAGCCTCTCTTTTTCTCGGCCTCCTGGACTTTTACCCTTACCTGTCTTGACCCGGTACTCTCCCGCCTGACCACTCTGCCTGTCCCTGGGCCTGCCTGCCATCCTGTACCTTTGCTCCACCTCTGGATTACTGAACTCTGCCTGACCCTGAGCCTGCCTGCCATCCTGTACCTTTGCTCCTTATCTGGATGATCGACCCCTGCCTGCCTTGACCTGTCGTTTGCCTTCCCCTGTTGTTACAATAAGCATTGTTACTTCACAGTCTGCACTTTGGTCTTACCTTGATACCTGATACAGTATATTCTCATTGTAAGGAATACAATAAATCATACTTTCCTTACATAAATAGTGTTCCGTTTTGGACTTCCCTACTGGCTGACCATGACAAAGGTGAACTATCTTTATACAAATGAAAGAAATCTATTTGAAACAAAAATCCCTGACTGGTCAAAGTCGATGTGAACACACATTGGTCAAAAAGGTAATTGGTATACTATACATGGTTCTCATTATACAACCATCCAAGCTCACGAGAAAGTAAGTAAGCTATATATACACTGACCCTGTACATAGCTTAGTGACTTTCTCCCGTTCTTATTTCTAGCAGGTTTTTCTTCTACTTTCGTTATTTTATAGTAAGGCTAGTACTGATATAGATTACTGCATTGTTGGGAATTAGCTTGCAAGGCATTTCGCTGTACTTGTGCATGTGACAATAAAACTGTAAACTTGAAACCTTAATTCAATCTAGACTCTCTAGACCTATGTGAGTTCTGCACCCTTTTAGTTAGTTTACAAAAATGTTCCATTTCAAATGTAAACTTTCATCATTATAGCTAGAGTAGATGTGAATGGTGCTGACATGCATGGCAAATTAACAGGTTGACACTGGGAATTCCTCCCGAGGTCGTGTTTCCTCTCTGTGACAGATTATGTATCTTAAATACATTTAAAAACATCATTTACATAGTTAAACTAGGGGTAATATTCACTGAAGCTGTCTCCTTGGAATAAATTGCAACTCACATTTCTATGCATGTTCTCATAACCACAGACATGGGTTAAAAGCTAAATTAAGCAATACATTTTAATGAGGAAATTGAGCTAGTAAGTGAATACACTGACAGAATTGTTGTAACGACAGAAGGAGGCAATTACGTAAATAGTTATCTGCCGTCATTAATTTGAATGAATGTCTCTCAAAAAGCTTGATTTTCACGAATGCATCTGTATTGACTTCATTTACTTATTCTACATTTTGAGTCCCTATTTGCACTCAGTTGTGTCAGCAACTTCAATAAGAAACTCTAAGAACAAGTACCTGTAAAGGTTATACAGGTGAGGAAAGTAAATTAAACCTTGAAATAATATCTCTATATAAATAAACAGAGCAGAAAGCAAAAAAGTAGCACCTAGAAAGACATTGAAGAACATAGCTAGAACGGTAAAGTGACGAGATCTTGGACTTTGGACTAATAAGATGCCAATATGATGCCAATTTCATGACTTTGAACAGCATTATATCACAAGACTTATCCATATTTAGATACAGAAAGGAAAATTAAGCTATACTGTAAAATATATATTTTTTCTGGTCTAATCCTTGAAGCAGAGTGCTCTGTATTTAGAGTAGGACGTATGGATTTAGTTATCTCTGTGGTTATAGAGATTGTAGTCATTTGCAAGTTTGAAAGGCACTACAAGATGAGGATTTCACACAGCTTATTCCACACCTATTAAACCCATTGCTTAAAAAACCTATGGAGAGAACCAGTGACTGGGGAAACTGTTCGAAAATTGTCAGACTATATCCATGTACGAAATCGTGCACATTTAAATGTTTGAAATGTTTAAATATTCTGGAATGGAGTTCTCACTATTTTTGTTTTAGCTGGATGGCATAGTTTATCAGAAACCCGGGGCAGTGCCAACATTGTCATTATGCAGTGCATGTACAGTATAATATGAGGGTAACATATAATAGATTAACTGCTCATTTCTATTTTGCTGACTGGATTACACTACCAACATACCACCTCATTATTCTGCTTTAAAAATATATATATATTTACCCTTTAGCACGTCCTTTTATGCTTTCAAGTCTTTTCCCACCAAGGACCTTAACAATTAAATGTGAACCATTTTTCTATATAAAGGATTGTGTAATAATACTTCTCCAAATGGCTGATGTATATGGTGATGGAATGTTTTGGATTGTCTGAAAATATTGGCTTAATCAGAAGAACATAGTTGGACATTCTGCTATGTGTCTGTGAAATAGATGACATTATTTCGGTTTTTGATTTCAGTTTGAAATTATTATTTTTTACATTAAATGCACTGCATCATGTGGGTTGAATTAATAAAAGTTCCATGACGGTAGTGACTTCCCATGACTGATTATCACTTATTAACCATCATTTATTCATATTTACTTTAAGAAAATATTTCAGTTGTTGTGTATATTACATTTGTTTCATTTTTTGACTTCATTATTTAATTTCAAGTCATCATCTCATCTTTATAGAGCTGCTGAGTCCAAATTTGAGATTTTTGGTTCCAACCACCGTGTCTTTGTGAGATGCAGAGTAGGTGAACGGATAATCTCCGCATGTGTGGTTCCCACCATGAAGCATGGAGGAGGAAGTGTGATGTGTGGGGGTGCTTTGCTGGTGACACTGTCTGATTTATTTAGAATATAAAAGGCACACTTAACCAGTATGGCTACCATAGCATTCCGCAGCGATACACCATCCCATCTGATTGGCGCTTAGTGGGACTATCATTTGTTTTTCAACAGCACAATGACCCAAAACACACCTTCAGGCTATGTAAGAGCTATTTGAACAAGGAGAGTGATGGAGTGCTGCATCAGATGACCTGGCCTCCACCATCACCTAACCTCAACCCAATTGAGATGGTTTGGGATGAGTTGGACTGCAGAGTGAAGGAAAATCAGCCAACAAGTGCTCAGCATATGTGGGAACTCCTTCAGGACTTTTGGAAAAGTATTCCTCATGAAGCTGGTTGAGAGAATGCCAAGAGTGTGCAAAGCTGTCATCAAGGCAAAGGGTGGCTTTGAAGAATTAAAAATACACTTTTTTGGTTACAACAAGATTCCATATGTGCTATTTCATGGTTTTGATGTCTTGTACAATGTAGAAAATAGTACAAATAAAGAAAAACCCTTGAATAAGTAGGTGTCCAAACTTTTGACTGGTACTATATAAACCTTGCGAACTACCCACACAGACCAAACAATGGATTATGGTCATTGTTGTTAATTACCATGTTTTCTGCGCTAAACTATGTAGAATAGTTATTTATTTATTTTTATTTCACCTTTATTTAACCAGGTAGGCAAGTTGAGAACAAGTTCTAATTTACAATTGTCACGACTTCCGCCGAAGTCGGCCCCTCTCCTTGTTCGGGCGGCGTTCGGCGGTCGACGTCACCGGCTTACTAGTCGCCACCGATCCATGTTTCCTTGTTCATTTTGTTTTGTCTTAATTATACACACCTGTTTTCAATTCCCTTATTATGTTCCCTATTTAATCCTCTGGCTTCCATTTCTGTTTTGTCCGTGATTGTTCTTTGTCAGTGGTTGGAGGTGTTTCTCCTTACCCTGTTATTTTGCTGTTGGAGATTTTGACTTTGGTTTTTGAGTAAACAAGACTGTTTTGTACTCAATCTGTGTCCTGCGCCTGACTTCGCTACGTCTCCAAACCAAAAGCGTTACAACAATTGCAACCTGGCCAAGATAAAGCAAGCAGTTTGACACATACAACAACACAGAGTTACACATGGAGTAAAACCAACATACACTCAATAATATAGTAGAAAAATAAGTCTATATACAAAGTGAGCAAATGAGGTGAGATAAGGGAGGTAAAGACAAAAAAGGCCAAGGTGGCGAATTAAATACAATATAGCAAGTAAAACACTGGAATGGTAGATTTGCAGTGGAAGACAGTGCAAAGTAGAAATATAAATAATGGGGTGCAATGGAGCAAAATAAATAAATAAATAAATAAATAAATACAGCAGGGGAAGAGGTAGTTGTTTGGGCTAAATTATAGATGGGCTATGTACAGGTGCAGTAATCTGTGAGCTGCTCTGACAGCTGGTGCTTAAGGCTAGTGAGGGAGATAAGTGTTTCCTGTTTTAGAGATTTTTGTAGTTTGTTCTTGTCATTGGCAGCAGAGAACTGGAAGGAGAGGCGGCCGAAGGAGGAATTGGCTTTGGGGGTGACCAGAGAGATATACCTGCTGGAGCGCGTGCTACAGGTGGGTGCTGCTATGGTGACCAGCGAGCTGAGATAAGGGGGAACTGTCTGGAGGGTAGTTAACAGTGTCCAAAGAAGGGCCAGAAGTATACAGAATGGTGTCATCTGTGTAGAGGTGGATCAGAGACTCACCAGCAGCAAGAGCGACATCATTGATGTATACAGAGAAAAGAGTCGGCCCAAGAATTGAACCCTGTGGTACCCCCATAGAGACTGCCAGAGGCCCGGACAACAGGCCCTCCGATTTGACACACTGAACTCTGTCAGAGAAGTAGTTGGTGAACCAGGCGAGGCAATCATTTGAGAAACCAAGGCTGTTGAGTCTGCCGATGAGGATGTGGTGATTGACAGAGTCTAAAGCCTTGGCCAGGTCAATGAATATGTCTGCACAGTATTGTTTCTTATCGATGGCGGTTAAGATATCGTTTAGGACCTTGAGCGTGGCTGAGGTGCACCCATGACCAGCTCTGAAACCAGATTGCATAGTGGAGAAGGTGCGGTGGGATTCGAAATGGTCGGTAATCTGTTTGTTGACTTGGCTTTCGAAGACTTTAGAGAGGCAGGGTAGGATAGATATAGGTCTGTAGCAGTTTGGGTCAAGAGTGTCCCCCCCTTTGAAGAGGGGAATGACCGCAGCTGCTTTCCAATCTTTGGGAATCTCAGACAACACGAAAGAGAGGTTGAACGGGCTAGTAATAGGGGTTGCAACAATTTCGGCAGATCATTTTAGAAAGAAAGGGTTCAGATTGTCTAGCCCGGCTGATTTGTAGGGGTCCAGATTTTTTTTTTGTAGGGGGCAGCTCTTTCAGAACATCAGCTGACTGGATTTGGGAGAAGGAGAAATGGGGAAGGCTTGGGCGAGTTGCTGTGGGGGGTGCAGTGCTGTTGACCGGGGCAGGGGTAGCCAGGTGGAAAGCATGGCCAGCCATAGAAAAATGCTTATTGAAATTCTCAATTATAGTGGATTTATCGGTGGTGACAGAGTTTCCTATCATCAGTGCAGTGGGCAGCTGGGAGGAGGTGCTCTTATTCTCCAAGGACTTTAGTGTCCCAGAACATTTATGAGTTTGTGTTGAGGGAAGAATTTCTGCTTGAAAAAGCTAGCCTTGGCTTTTCTAACTGCCTGTGTATATTGGTTTCTAACTTCCCTGAAAAGTTTCATATCACGGGGGCTGTTCGATGCTAATGCAGAACGCCACAGGATGTTTTTGTGTTGGTTAAGGGCAGTCAGGTCTGGAGAGAACCAAGGGCTATATCTGTTCCTGGTTCTACATTTCTTGAATGGGGCATGCTTATTTAAGATTGTGAGGAAGGCATTTAAAGAAACATAACCAGGCATCCTCTACTGAAGGGATGAGGTCAATATCCTTCCAGGATACCCGGGCCAGGTCGATTAGAAAGGCTTGCTCGCTGAAGTGTTTCAGGGAACGTTTGACAGTGATGAGTGGAGGTCGTTTGACCGCTGACCCATTACGGATGCAGGCAATGAGGCAGTGATCGCTGACATCTTGGTTGAAAACAGCAGAGATGTATTTAGAGGGCATGTTGGTTAGGATGATATCTATGAGGGTGCCCGTGTTTACGACTTTGGGGTGGTACCTGGTAGGTTCATTGATAATTTGTGTGAGATTGAGGGCATCAAGCTTAGATTGTAGGATGGCTGGGGTGTTAAGCATGTCCCAGTTTAGGTCACCTAGCAGCACGAGCTCTGAAGATAGATGGGGGGCAATCAGTTCACATATGGTGTCCAGAGCACAGCTGGTGTCAGAGGGTGGTCTATCGCAGGCGGCAACGGTGAGAGACTTGTTTTAGAGAGGCGGATTTTTAAAAGAAGTTCAAATTGTTTTGGTACAGACCTGGATAGTAGGACAGAACTCTGCAGGCTATCTCTGCAGTAGATTGCAACACCGCCCCCTTTATCCGTTCGATCTTGTCTGAAAATGTTGTAGTTAGTGATGGAGATTTCAGAGTTTTTGGTGGTCTTCCTAAGCCAGGATTCAGACACGGCTAGGACATCCGGGTTGGCAGAGTGTGCTAAAGCAGTGAATAAAACAAACTTAGGGAGGAGGCTTCTAATGTTAACATGCATGAAACCAAGGCTATTACGGTTACAGAACTCATCAAAAGAGAGCGCCTGGGGAATAGGAGTGGAGCTAGGCACTGCAGAGCCTGGATTCACCTCTACATCGCCAGAGGAGGAGTAGGATAAGGGTACGGCTAAAAGCTATGAGAATTGGTTGTCTAGGACGTCCGGAACAGAGAGTAAAAGGAGCAGGTTTCTGGGGGCAATAAAATAGCTTCAAGGTATAATGTACAGACAAAGGTATGGTAGGATGTGAATACAGTGGAGGTAAACCTAGGCATTGAGTGATGAGAGAGATATTGTCTCTAGAAACATCATTGAAACCAGGTGATGTCATCGCATGTGTGGGTGGTGGAACTGAGAGGTTGGATAAGGTATAATGAGCAGGGCTAGAGGCTCTACAGTGAAATAAGCCAATAAACACTAACCAGAACAGCAATGGACAAGGCATATTGACATTAACTGACTGCCTAGTTAAATAAAGATTAAATTTACATTTAAAAAAAAACATTCAACCATCAGATTTGCCACCAATGCTCCTTATAAGGCACATCACTGCACTCTATACTACTTTGTAAACTGGCCATCTCTGTATAACCGGCGCAAGTCCCACTGGTTGATGCTTATTTATAAAACCTTCTTAGGCCTCGTTCCCCCCCCATCTGAGATAACTACTGCATCCTCCACATACAGCACCCGTTCTGCTAGTCACATTATGTTAAAGGTCTCCAAAGCACACACGTCCTTGGGTCGCTTCTCTTTTCAGTTTGCTGCAGCTAGCGACTGGAACGAGCTGGAAAAACACTCAAACTGGACAGTTATCTTCATCTCTGCATTCAAAGACTCTTACACTCTTAGAACAAATGGTTCCAAAAGGCTGTCCCCATAGGAGAACCCTTTTAGGGTCCAGTTAGAACCCTTTTGGGTTCCATGTTGAACCCTCTGTGGAAAGGGTTCTACATGGAACCAAAAAGGGTTCTTCAAAGGTTTCTACTGTGGGGACAGCCAAAGAACCCTTTTAGGTTCTAGATAGCACCTTTTTTTCTAAGATTGTACTGACACTTGTGGCTGTTTCACATGTGTTGTCTCCATCTTTTTGTCCTTCATGCTGTTGTCTGCATAACAATGTTTGTACCGTGTTTGTGCTGCTGCCATGTTGTTGTGTTGTTATCATATTGTGTTGTTATCATGTTGTATTGCATATTATGATTATTAAACAGCCTACAAGTTGGTTGATCATTGTAGCCTACTATTTATCATTTAGCCAACTTCATTCCGTAATTCTAATTCCATTTTGCATTCATAAAAAATGTGCTGCTTTGATTGACCAACAATAACACGCTACACGTGAAAAGTGTGTAGGCTACCAGTTGGTCTTTTTATTGAGCGCACTCATAAAACTGTTGTTTTATTAAAATGTCATGGACTATCATTGTACAGTATGTAACAATGTCACATAGACCATTTAGACAAAACCTTTTCATTAAAATAGGCCTATATATTTTTTGCTTATTATTAAAAAATGGATACTCTTGCAAATAATCGAAAACTATCCCGGCCAAACCCTAACGGCGCTGGGCCAAATTGTGCGCCACCCTATGTGACTCCCAATCACAGCCGGTTGTGAAAAGACCTGAAATCGAACCAGGGTCTGTAGTGACCCCTCTAGCACTGAGATCGCTGCGCCACTCGGGAGAACCCTGGTAAAGAACATCTTGCCACTCAAGAGCACCCTTACCTGCCTATCTATAAATCATGTCTCCGTAATCTAGCATGGGTAGTATGGTCATCTGAATCAGGCTTAGTTTGGCAGCTCGGGTGAAAGAGGAGCATTTACGATAAAGGAAACCAAGTATAGCTTTGGATATGTGTTGAGAGAAGGACAGCCATACTCCCAGTACTTGTACGAGATTACTACCTCAAGCCCTAAACCCTCAGAGGTGGGACATTCCTCTTACCGAACCACATTCCCTTTGTTTTGGAGATGTTCAGAACAAGGTTAAGGGCAGAGAAAGTTTGCTGGACGTTAAGAAAGCTTTGTTGTGGAGCGTTCAACGCAAAATCCAGGCATCTGATATAAATGGAATATAAATGGAAGAGAGCCTGAGCTACTGTATGTTGTTGATGTAAATTGAGAAAAGGTGGGGCCTAGGATTGAGCATTGGGGTACTCCCTTGGTGACAGGCAGGAGCTGAGGTAGCAGATGTTCAGACTTGACACATTGCACTCTTTGCGAGAGGTAGTTAGCAAACCAGGCCAAAGGCCCCTCAGAGACACCAGTACTCCTTAGCTGACCCACAAGATTGGAATGGTCTACCGTATCAAAAGCTTTGGCCAAGTCAGTAAAGATAGCAGTACAACATTGCTTTGAGTCAAGGGCAGTGGTGACATCATTTAGGACCTTTAATGTTGCAGTGACACATCCATAACCAGAGTGGAAACCAGATTCCATACCAGACAGAGAATACTATAGACATCAACAAAGCCAGTCAGTTGATTATTAACAAGTTTATCCAACCCTTTTGATAAATAGGGCAAGATAGAAATTGGTCGATATCAATTAGGATCCCCCTTTAAATGAAAGGATGCCTTCCAAGCACTGTGAACCTCCCCAGAGAGGAGAGACAGGTTAAAAAGGTGTGAGAGAGAGGCTGCAACATTAAAGTATAAAGGATTTAAACCATCTGAACCATGTGTTTTTTTTAGGGTCAAGTTTAAGGAGCTCCTTTTGTGACATGGTGTCACGTCCTGACCATAGTAAGAGGTTATTTTCTATGGTAGAGTAGGTCAGGGCGTGACGGGGTGTTTTGTGTTTTTCTATTTCTATGTTTAAGTTCTAGGTTTCTATTTCTGTTTTTTTTGGGGGATGATCTCCAATTGGAGGCAGCTGGTCCTCGTTGTCTCTAATTGGAGATCATACTTAAGTAGGTTTTTTTCACCTGTGTTTGTGGGCAATTGCATTCTGTTTAGTCTCTGTACCTGACAGAACTGTGAGTTGATCTTTTTCCGTTTGTTATTTTGTCATTAGTGTTTTGAGTTAATACATTTCATCATGAGCACTCAACACGCTGCACTTTGGTCCCCTTTATACGACAGCCGTTACACATGGTGAGGTTGGACCCAAGTGCAGAAAAGAGATCTGACAAGGAATCAGCGGTTAAGGATAAACATAATACTTTACTGAGAAACCATAAGATATCACAGTAACACTGGGAAAACAACAAAACACTAAGTCTCAATCTCACTCAGGTGACAAATGCACACAGAACATAATTCAAGCTTCAGCAAAGGACAACAGTGAACACCTCTTTTTAACAGGGAAATCATAATGAATAAATGGGACACACCTGAGAGTTGTTAATGTCTCTAGGAGGGTCCTTTGGTGACAGGAGGAACCATGACACCTTTAGCACCTCAGACTCAATGACCGCCTACAGGGAGAAGCTGTGTGGCAGGGAAAAAGAGGGAGGAGCATCAGGACTAGTCGCATTAGAAGGGCTGGGAGATGAGTAGGTGTTGGACGGGCAAGGAGGCATGGCTGAGTCAAATAGGAATCCTGACTCAATGAAGTGGTGATTAAAGAGTAGCCATAATCTCTTTTTCAGTAACAACCACATCAACATTAAGGGACATGCACAGCTGTGAGGAGGGTTTATTCTCAAGGTCTTTCACCGTTTTCCAGAACTTCTCGGGGTTAGACCCACAGAGAGTGAACTGCTCCTTAAAGTAACTAACTTTGGCCTTCCGGATAGACTGAGTGCAGTTATTTCTCATTTGCCTGAACAACAGCCAGTCAGCCTGAGTATTTGTGTGCCGAGCCTTTCGCCAAATGGTGTTCTTGAGGTGGACTAACTCTGCCAGATCACAGTCGAACCAGGAGCTGAACCTGTTTTCAATTCAAATTCTCTTGTTAACAATACCACTGAAATTATTTTTTTAAAGAATGTGACAAATCAGGATAGGTCGTTTAACTGAGCAGCCATTATGAGCACAGGGCATAAATCAGTGATCACTTCAGTCATTTCAGAAAACAGACTGATACCTATTAGGATTATACCTTAAAGGATTGGTAATTATCTGAGAGATTTAGGGAGTCTAATTGTTTTAAGACTTGGTGAGTTGGTTTAAGCATGTGGCAGTTTAATTCACCTAGCAATAAAAAGTCTGACTTAGTGTACGGGGCCAGTAGAGAGCTTAGGGCATCTGACAACCTGAAATGGTCCATCCACACAGAGAGTGGGTGGGCTTATATCCTGCCTGGTCGGCCCTGTCCAGGGGTATTGTCGGACAGGGCCACAGTGTCCCCGGACCCTCCCTGTCACAGGCTCCAGTGTCTATACTGCAATAGTCCATGTGCCGGGAAGCTAGGGTCAGTCTGTCCTATCTGGTTAAATTCTCCTGCCTTATCTGGTGTCCTGTGTGAACTTTAGTGTGGTCCCATCTTTCTCTCTCTCTCCCCCTCTCTGAGGAAGAGGGAGGAGGACCTGAGCCCAAGGACCATGCCTCAGGACTATCTGGCCTGATGACTCCTAGCAGTCCCCAGTCCACTTGGTCGTGCTGCTGATCCAATTTCTGCTGTTTTGACTGGGGCTATGGAACCCTGACCTGTTCACCAGACGTTCTACCTTGGCCCAGACCCTCTCACTCTCTCTTTTTCCTAGCCACCGTGCTTCTACATCTGTATTGCTTACTGTTTGGGGTTTTAGGCTGGGTTTCTGTATAAGCACTTTGTGACATCTGCTGATGTAAAACGGGCTTTATAAATACATTTGATTAAACACTGGTCACTTTAATTAATGTTTGCATACTGTTTTACCCACTTCATAAGTATTTACTGTATTCTAGTCAAGGCATCCTATATACACTACCGGTCAAAAAATGTACAATACTTAAAGGGTTTTTCTTTATTTTTACAATTTTCTACATTGTAGAATAATAGTAAAGACATTAAAACTATGAAATAACACATGGAATCATGTAGTAAGCATTTATTTTTAAACAAATCAAAACATTTTATATTTGACATTCTTCAAATAGCCACCCTTTGCCTTGATGACAGCTTTGCACACTCTTGGCATCCTCTCAACCAGCATTTATTTTTAAACAAATCAAAACATTTTATATTTGACATTCTTCAAATAGCCACCCTTTGCCTTGATGACAGCTTTGCACACTCTTGGCATCCTCTCAACCAGCTTCATGAGGTAGTCACCTGGAATGCATTTCAATTAACAGGTGTGCTTTCTTAAAAGTACATTTGTGGAATTTCTTTCCTGCTTAATGTGTTTGAGCCAACCAGTTGTGTTGTGACAAGGTAGGGGGGGTATACAGAAGATAGCCCTATTTGGTAACAGACCAAGTCTATATTATGGCAAGAACAGCTCAAATAAGCAAAGAGAAACAACAGTCCATCATTACTTTAGGACATGAAGGTCAGTCAATATGGAACATTTCAAGAAGTTTCTTCAAGTGCAGTCGCAAAAACCATCAAGTGCTATGATGAAACTGATTCTCATGAGGACCGCCATAGACCCAGAGTTACCTCTGCTGCAGAGGATACATTCATTAGCATTACCAGCCTCAAATTTCAGCCCAAAAAAATGCTTCACAGAGTTTAAGTAACAGACATCTCAACATCAACTGTTCAGAGGAGACTGTGAATCAGGCCCTCATGGTTGAATTGCTGAAAATAAACCATTACTAAAGGACACCAATAAGAAGAGTCTTGCTTGGGCCAAGAAACACGAGCAATGGACATTAGACCGGTGGAAATATGTCCTTTGGTCTGGATCCAAATTGGAGATTTTTGGTTCCAACCACCGTGTCTTTGTGAGACGCGATGTGGGTGAACGGATGATCTCTGCATGTTTATTTCCCACCGTAAAGCATGGAGGAGGTGGTGTGATGGTGTGGGGGTGTTTTGCTGGTGACACTGTATATGATTTATTTAGTATTCAAGGCACACCTAACCAGCATGGTTACCACAGCATTCTGCAACGATATGCCATCCCATCTGGTTTGGGCTTAGTGGGACTATAATTACTTTTTCAAGAGGACAATGACCCAGCACACCTCCAGGCTGTGTAAGGGCTATTTTACCAAGAAGGAGAGTGATGGAGTGCTGGCCACCACAGTCCCCCGACCTCAACCCAATTGAGATGGTTTGGGATGAGTCAGACCGCAGAGTGAAGGAAACGCAGCCAACAAGTGCTCAGCATATGTGGGAACTCCTTCAAGACTGTTGGAAAAGCATTCCAGGTAAAGCTGGTTGAGAGAATGCAAAGAGTGTGCAAAGCTGTCGTCAAGGAAAAGGGTGGTGGACATTTGAAGAATCTCAAATATAACACTTTTTTGGTTCCTACATGATTCCAAATGTGTTATTTCAGAGTTGATGTCTTCACTATTATTCTACAATGTAGAAAATAGTAGAAGAAAAGAAAAACCCTTGAATGAGTAGGTGTTCTAAAACTTTTGACCGGTAGTGTAACTACTGCTGTACACACCTTTTCAGTTCAGAAATTAGTCCATAATGTCTATATAGACACACACATACCATCATATACAATATATTTATATTCCAGACTCTGACATTGCTCCTAATACTTATATTTCTTAATTCCTTTCTGTACATTTTTGGGGATTTACAGGAGTTGTTTTGTATTGTTAGGTATTACTGACTGCACTGTTAGAGGAGCATAAGCATTTCGCTACACCCACGATAACATCTGCAAAATACATGTACGCGATGAATAACATTTTATTTGACCAACACATCTGGATTGAAGCTGTGAACCCACACTTTCAATTGATACATTTTAGGTAATTATCTCCTAATGTTAATGTGCAAAAAGGCTTTTACGAGCGAAGAAATCAGTGAAGCAGAAATCAGAATTGGGTCTTGCAACAGTAGATGGGCCAGGGTGTACATGCACATTTCCACTTATCATCAGCAGTAATACAATCAGGGCACAGCAGGGGACAGGGAGAGCTTCGCATTGTTGATTTTTATGACATTTGAACGTGCATCAGATGGCAACAAGATGTTGTATAGCAATTTCATCAGGTAACATGAATACAAAGCCGGCGAGAGAGGGATAGAATAGGATGGGAAGCCAAGAGTCTGTGTAACCAATAGAGCGTTAGAGTCGCGAACGTGGGAACAACATTGTCTGTCCCACGGTCCCATAAACGAGCAAGTTCATATTCAACAAAGTGCGAAGGAGTCATTGAGAAAATAGCACAAAGTACAATAACAATTGTGAATGGCTTGGGGCTAGCCATTGCCAGTTTAAAGAGTTACTCGCCCAAACAAACTAATGTTAGAAAGTAGTCCTGTTGGTTCCAGACATGGTGCACTGGTACCGCTTGTCATGCGGTAGCAGAGAGAACAGTCTATGGCTTGGATGGCTAGAGTCTTTGACAATTTTTTTGCCCTTCCTCTGACACTGCCAGGTATAGAGGTCCTGGATGGCAGGGAACTTGGCCCCGGTGATGTACTGGGCCTAACTCACCACCCTCTGTAGTGCCTTGCTGTTGGGTGACCTGCAGTTGCCGTACCAAGCAGTGATGCAGTCAGTCAGGATGCTCTCAATCATGCAGCTGTAGAACGTTTTGAGGATCTGAGAGCACATGCCAAATCTTTTCAGCCTCCTGAAGGGGAAGAGGTGCTGTCATTCCCTCTTCACAACTGTGTGGGTGTGTGTGGACCATGTTAATTCCTTAGTGATGTGGACACAGAGGAACGTAAAGCTCTTGACCCGCTCCACTACAGCCCAATCGATATGGATGGGGATGTGCTCACTCCTTAATTTCCTGTAGTCCACGATCAGCTCCTTTGTCTTACATTTTAATTTTGTCATCAGTGATCAGTCCTACCACCGTCGTGTCATCTGCAAACTTAGTGTTAGAATCATGCGTGGCTACGCAGTTGGGGGTGAACAGGGAGTACAGGAGGGGCTAAGCAAACACCCCAGAGGGGCCCCAGTGCTGATGGTCAGCTTCACAGATGTGTTGTTGCCTACCCTCACTGCCTGGGGAAGGCCCGTCAGGAAGTTCAGGATCCAGTTGCAGAGGGAGGTGTTCAGTCCCAGGGTTCTGAGCTTAGTGATGGGCTTGGAGGGGACTATGGTGTTGAATAGCATTCTTACATAGGTATTCCTTTTGTCCAGGTGGGTGAGGGAAGTGTGGAATGTAATAGAGATTGCGTCATCTGTGGATCTGTTGGGGCGGTGTTCAAATCGGACTGGGTCCAGGTTGTCTGGGATGATGGTGTTGATGTGAGCCATGACCAGTCTTTCAAAGCACTGTATGGCTATAGAAGTGACTATATATATGTGATAGTAATTTAGGCAGGTCACCTTTTGTTTAAAAGACAGCATTGAAGTGTTCATTATTGGCATTCCCATTGTGAAGGTATTTGAGTCCCTGAGTGACACGCTGAATGCATTTGTCGATAAAGCTCACAGGCAAGAGGGAGCATCTTCCAAGGTGGCGTATGAGCATGTTTCTTATTGAATACCAATTAATGGGATGAGAGAAAAATAAATATCAAAACATTTCATTTAACTTCCTTCCCTGTCATTTTCAGCATGTGCTTCAATGTATCCTCCAATCTATGATTCATGTTTTCCCCATGCCAAACTCAATAACAGATGGGGTGGCTTGAGGATTATCTGCACTCCGGTGAAATGGACCATCATGTCTTACCATGTTTGTTCCCACCTTTCCCTTAGGCATACAGTTGGTATAGTGTATGCGAGAGCACACACCTCGCAGCCTAGAATGCTGCTGCACATATCATTTCCCCATGGATTCACCCAAGGGCTCTGAGAGCAGTGTTAGAACACCAACGTGATCTTGTGGTATCATGCAAACACCTGCCTCCATGCTGAATTGATTTTACTGGTAGCTCCAGTCGCTTTCAAATCAATTGACTCATCTCAGATATCTTTAACACGGTATACACTACGGTTCAAAAGTTTGGGGTCACTTAGAAATGTTCTCATTTTTTAAAGAAACGCAAATGTTTTGTCCATTAAAATATCAAATTGTACAAACACCTCTCCCTTCTGAATGTGGATAGAAAATTGCTTTCTAAAATTCTAGCCACAAGATTAGAGGACTCACTGCCACCTATTGTGAAAGGAGAGCAAACCACCTTCATTAAGGGCCGTAAAGTCATGTAACAATGTCAGGCGGCTTCTTAATGTAATTCAAGCCTACCAACGAAGTGCTATGGATGGCCTTTTGCTCTCCCTAGATGCTGAGAAAGCATTTGACCGTGTGGAGTGGTCTTACCTATTCTTTTCTCTGACTAAATTTGGTCTAGGGGACAACTTTATAAAATGGGTGAAAGTTTTAGATGATCCTCAGGCTGCTGTCCTCACTAATGGGCTAAGGTCAAATAACTTCCTCTATACACAGAAGTACCAGATGGGGACAGAGGACAGCCCTTATTTGCACTTGCTATGGAACCACTGGCCAAGGCCATCAGGGTAACACCTGCTATACAGGGGCTGCTCATTGATGGTCACCATAAAAATAAGCTTGTATGCTGATGTCCTGATATTCATCTCTAGCCCCGAGACTTCAATTACATCTCTTGTTAATATTATTCAGCAAATTCTCAGGCTACAAGATTAATTTAAGTAAATCAGAGGCTATGCCACAAGGTAACCTTCATTCTGTACCAAAAACTTCTCCCCCTTTCCTTTTAAATGGTCTCCCTCAGGTTTTACGTATCTGGGTATATTTGTAATTCCAGCAAATGTACAAAGCCAATTTTGTTCCCTTGTTTGATACAATAAAGACAGGATCTGGAGCACTGGAACTCTTCCGATTTCATGGTTGGGTAGAATATCCCTCTTGAAAATGAACACTTTACCCAATCCAAATGATCCAGTATCACTCTCCAATAAGGTAATAAAGGATGTAAATGGATGGCTAAGTTCCTTTATATGAAGTAAACTCAGGCCAAGACTTAAGATGGCAATATTGCAGCTGCCAAGTTCTATGGGCGGCTTGGAGCTGCTTAATATTAGTGTTACGAATGCCTTTGGCCCTGCAGTCTAGGGGGGGATGGAAATGAGACCCGTAACATAACCCATGCAAGTTATAATAGTGGAAAGGAACAGTGAGAACAAAAACCACAGACAACTTAAATTTACCGTCAAACACTAAAGGTTTATTTTTAAACACACGGTAAAGGGGGGCGGGAAGAGGGGCTGAGCTGGACCCAAGGAAAGAAACAATAACCCCAAAACACCCCTAAACTAGACTAGCCTACTCCAGTACAGCTAACTAACCAAAAATACAGTGGGTGGTCTGCCCAGTTCTAACTAGGGTACTTAGACAAAGTATTCCTTTCGGGTAATGTAGGCCCATGGGCGACTTGTCTTGGTACCACCTTTTCCCACCAACAAACAAACAGTCAACACTTTTACCAGAAACAATACTCACAGGCTGACAGACAAAGTGACATGTAGTTGCAAGACAACCGCGAGCACTGTATTCACCGAGAGCAATATGGACACAGCGCGCTTGAGCTACAGAGAGTGAGATTGAACTGCTGAGAAAACAACTGGCTGGGTTTTTAAAGCAAGGGAAAGGGGCTGTGATAGGGTAAGTGAAAAGGTGCAGGTGTCTTCTGATTTATGACTGATTGGTGAGTGATGATTGCCACCTGTGAGGAGAAGGAGAGAAAAGAAATACACATACAGGATACACACTACATGTATCCGTAACAATTAGGTTCTATCAGCGGTGTGCCCACCTATGTTATATTTCTGACTGGATCACAAATGATGACTCCTCTATTTGGTTAGACATTGAGACTTCTTTTCAAAATAACCCTTACAGGATCTTTTATTTTTCAGAAGTTTCAAGTCTGTAAAAGATCACTGCAATAATCCCATTACACTTAACACACTCAAAGTATGGAGGTCTGTTCAACATTTTTTTGGGAAGGTCCAAACTAACCTCTGCTCTTACCCCAATTCTTAACAACCCAGATTTTGGTCCAGGACTGCTGGATGCTGGCTTTACCTTTTGGCTTAATAAGGGCATAGGCAGACTAAATGATTTATTTGCTGATAAGATTTTATTGTCATTTGAACAGATGGTTGAGAAATACCGACTCCCAAAGCAGGACTTCTTCCGCTTTCTACAAGTAAGACATATTTTGAAGAGCACCACCTTAATTGGCAACCCTGATGTGTCTGTCATTGAAAGAATGCTTTTTTCCCCACAAAGGAAAATGTCTATAAGTTTGTTTTATAATGCTTTAAGGTCCTTTTCTGCTGTTGACACACAGAGGGTGAAACAAGTGTGGGAGAAAGAATTGTCTGTTACTATTGACGCAGAGATGTGGGAGGACATTTGGAGATATGCAAAAACAATATCTATATGTAATCGTACTAGAGCAATCCAGTTAAGAATAATACACAGATTGCATATATTCCAAAATCGCAGACATGCTTTTAGCCCCTCTTCTCCTCAGTGTCTTAAATGTAAAACTAATACAGGCTCCCTAACACATTGTTTATGGTCATGTTCCAAATTACAAAGATACTGGTCTGGTCTTCTGCAAGAAATTGAAAAGATCCTAGGGTTTGATCTAGAATTGGACCCAGTTTCTTTACTGTTAGGTCTCCCTAGAAGGCATGTTATTTCTGTGGGTTAGAGGAGGCTTTACAACTTCCTTACCTTCGCAGCGAGGAAAAACATCCTCTTACAGTGGATTAGTGATAAGGTTCCTTCTATTAAAGATTGGCATAAGATACTATTTTAATGGGTGCCACTGGAATATCTGACATGTACATTGCATTCTAAAACAGATCAGTTCTACAAAGTATGGGAACCATATCTAAATGACCTAGAACCTGAGGTATCAGCTATTATGCTGCAAGGATTCTCTTAGAATGGTGGTGATCTATTTATTTTAGAATTACACTGTACATTCCATGTGTTGAATCTAACTTCTTGGTTTAAACTGAGTTTTTTTGTTTAATTTCTGTTTGTATGTTTGTTTAAAATGTATGTATTGAGAGACGCAATGATGGAGATGGGGTGAGAGGAAGATTGTGTATGTAGGTATATATGTATGCAGGTATGTGTAAGTGAGTGTTGTTTTTTGCTTTTTTGCTTTTGTCTTTTGTTGTTGTATCTCTTAATATGGGTGAAAATTGTGAAATTCCAATAAAAATACTGTTACAAAAAAAAAAAACATTAAATTGATCAGAAATACAGCGTAGACATTGTTAATTGTCACGTGTGCTCCCTCTCCGGCCTCTAGGTCATCAGGCTGCTCATTATCTCGCACACCTGTCACCATCGTCACGCGCAACAGCGCCTCATGACACTCACCTGGACTCCATCACCTCCTTGATTACCTTCGCTATATATGTCAACCCCTTTGGTTCCTTTCCCAGGTGTTTCTGTTTCATGTCTGTGTTGTTCGTGTTTCTTGTTTTGGATTATGTTTTGGTTATTGCTTAAATCACTCAATCCCTGAATTTGCTTCCCGACTCTCAGTGCACATCGTTACATTAATGTTGTAAATGACAATTGTAGCTGGAAACGGCAGATTTTTTTTAAATAGAATATTTACATAGGTGAACAGAGGCCCATTATCAGCAACCATCACTCCTGTGTTCCAATGGTACGTTGTATTAGCTAATCCAAGTTTATTATTTTAAAATGCTAATTGATGATTAGAAAACCCTTTTGCAATTATGTTAGCTGAAAACTGCTGTGCTCATTAAAGAAGCAATAAAACTGGCCTTTAGACTAGTTGAGTATCTGGAGCATCAGCATTTGTGGGTTTGATTACAGGCTCAAAATGACCAGAAACAAAGACCTTTCTTCTGAAACTTGTCAGTCTATTCTTAAATGAAGGCTATTCCATGCGAGAAATTGCCAATAAACTGATGCTGTGTACTACTGCTTCACAGAACATCGCAAACTGACTCTAACCAGAATAGAAAGAGAAGTGGGAGGCCTCGGTGCACAACTGAGCGAGGAGGACAAGTACATTAGAGTGTCTAGTTTGAGAAACAGACGCCTCACAAGTCCTCGAATGGCAGCTTCATTAAGTAGTAACTGCAAAACACAGGTCTCAACCTCAATAGTGAAGTGGTGATTCCAGCTGTGCTGACCTTCTACAATAGTCATTTACAACATGAACAATGTCTACACTATATTATATTTAATTTTTTGTGACAAAAAATTAGCTTAAAAAAATACAAAAAAACAAGGACATTTCCAATTGATCCCAAACTTTTGAACCGTAGTGAGTATATATGCAGAAGTATGTGGACACCCCATCAAATTAGTGGATTCTGCTATTTCAGCCACACCCGTTGCTAACAGGTGTATAAAAATCGAGCCCACTGCCATGCATCCTCCATAGACAACATTGTCAGTAGAATAGCTTTACTGAACAGCTCAGTGACTTTCAACGTGGCATCATCACAGGATGCCACCTTTCCAACATGTCAGTTTGTCAAATTTCTGTCCTGTTAGAGCTGCCCCGTCCAACTGTAAGTGCTGTTATTGTGAAGTGGAAACATCTGGGAGCAACAATGGCTAGCAACAGCGTAGAGCGTAAAAATCGCCTGTCACTACTGAGTTCCAAACTGCCTCTGGAAGCAATGTCAGCACAAGAACTGTTCATCCGGAGCTTCATGAAATGGTTTTCCATGGCCGAGCAACCGCACACAAGCGTAAGATCACCATGCGCAATGCCAAGCGTTGGTTGGAGTGGTGTAAAGCTCGCCGCCATTAGACTCAGTTGAGCAGTGGAAACACGTTCTCTGGAGTGATGAATCGTGCTTCGCCATCTGGCAGTCCGACGGACAAGTCTGGGTTTGGCGGATGCCAGGAGAACGCTACCTGCCCCAATGCATAGTGCCAACTGTAAAGTTTGTGGTTCGTTCATTCAATTAATTTGGGATGAATTTCATGGTTTGTTCATTCAATTCATTTGGGATGAATTGGAACGACGACTGCGAGCCAGGCTTAATCACCCAACATCAGTGGCTGACCTCACTAATGCTCTTGTGGCTGAATGGAAGCAAGTCTCAGCAGCAATGTTCCAACATCTAGTGGAAAGCCTTCTCAGAAGAGTGGAGTCTATTATAGCAGCACACGGGGGACCAAGTACATATTAATGCCCATGATTTTGGAATGAGATGTTCAACAAGCAGGTGTCCACATACTTTTGGTCATGTAGTGTATCTCTGTAGGCATTTTCACACTGTGTTCTCCACCCCAGGGTGACTCCAGGGCAAACAGGCTAGTGTTACAACTTTGGCATTAACACCCCCAGGGTAAGATTTTACACAGGTTGAGTTAACCCTGGGGAAGATCATTCCAGGGTTATATGATTTCCCCCGGGTTAGGGCATTTTCCCACGGGTGAAACACCAGCTTGAAAACTTGTGTTGATCTTGTTTCAGGTTCTCTTTATGACAACAAACATCTACTGTATCACCGCTCAACATGTATAACACTCAATCCAATCTGAGACACACCATAACCAATTATTTTGTACAAATCTGCAGAATGAAATAATTAGAGCCACAATGGTATAATGTGTCATATGGCATTATACAAACAAATGTGTGTGAAATCATAATTATTGATAATTAAAACATTGTCAAGACTCACCTTTTATAGGAATGTGTAGCTACTGTCAGTATGTGAAATGTCACTGTTTACATTTCATGCTTCTTTAACGTGGGTAACAAACACACTGTACTTACTTGCAAAGTGTCACGGTGTAGCGGGAAAATGTACACTCATCTTTTTATTGGTGAAGAAGGAGAAACACAAAATACGTATACAAAACACAAACGAACTGGACAGTCTCGTCAGGCAAACAGCTAAACAAGAACAATCTTCCACAAAATCCCATGAAAAACAAATTCCTAATTATAGGACCCTCAGAGGCAACAATAACCAGCTGCCTCCAATTGAAGGTCCAACCCCAATTAACTAAACATAGAACTACAAAAGACTAGATAGAACATAGAAATATACTAACATATGACTAACAAACCCCGGACTAATAAATCAAATACCCCCTCTACCGAAACACATACACAAAACACACCCTGAACCACAAAACAAACACCCCCTGCCACGTCCTGACCAAACTACAATAACAAATAACCCCTATACTGGTCAGGACGTGACAGTACCCCCCCCCCCCCCAAAGGTGCAGACCCTGGATGCACCTCACACAAAAAAACAAAAATAACCCCCAAAACAAAAATAAATCCCGAAACTAAAGGGAGGGAAGGGAGGGTGGCTGCCGTCACCAACGGCTCCTGTGCTACACCCCCCCCCCCCTCCCCAAACCTCCTACAGTGGAGGTGGCTTAGGCTCAGGCCTTAATCCCCTACCTGACCAAACCACCCCCACTGCATACCTTTGCCAGAGGCTAGTCACTGAAGACCCTGGACTGTCCTCTGGGAGCTCTGGACTGTAGGCCGTCTCACTCGGACGAGGCACTGTCGCCGGACGTTCTGGACGAGGCATTGTCGCCGGACGTTCTGGACGAGGCACTGTCGCCGGACGTTCTGGACGAGGCACTGTCGCCGGACGTTCTGGACGAGGCACTGTCGCCGGACGCTCTGGACGAGGCACTGTCGCCGGACGCTCTGGACGAGGCACTGTCGCCGGACGCTCGGGACGAGGCACTGTCGCCGGACGCTCGGGACGAGGCACTGTCGCCGGACGCTCGGGACGAGGCACTGTCGCCGGAAGCTCGGGACGAGGCACTGTCGCCGGAAGCTCGGGACGAGGCACTGTCGCCGGAAGCTCGGGACGAGGCACTGTCGCCGGAAGCTCGGGACGAGGCACTGTCGCCGGAAGCTCGGGACTGGGCTGACGCACTGGAAGCCTGATGCGTGGGGCTGGTAGTGGAGGTACCAGACTGGGGACACACACCTCAGGGCTAGTGCGGGGAGCAGGAACAGGACGTACTGGACTGGGCTGACGCACTGGAAGCTTAGTGCGTAGGGCTGATATTGGAGGTATCAGACTAGGGACACACACTACAGGGCTAGTACGAGGAGTGGGAACAGGATACACTGGGACGTGAAGCATTACTGGCGGTCTAGAACACGGCCTGAGTGCTCACTCGAGCATGGCACTTGCGAGGGGCTGGAATCATTTTCACCGGACTGTGTGTGCGCATAGGCGAGATCGTGCGCACTTCTGCATAGTACGGTGCTCCTCTGATCCGCTGTTCCCCACAATAAGCACGGTGGTTTGGCTCCGGTCTACCTGACCTAGCCAATAACCCCGTGTGCCCCCCCCCAAAAAATTCTGGGGCTGCCTCTCAGGTTTAATTGCCAACCGCGTACCTATATAACTGTTCCTCTTCTCTTCGTTCCACTTTCGACGTTCCTCCCTCGCTGTCTCCACCTGTTTCCATGGCAGGCGATCCATTCCAGCTTGGATCTCCTCCCATGTGTAGGATCCTTTCCCCTCCAAGATGTCTTCCCAACTCCAGTACTCCTTATAGTTCATCTGTTGCTGCTCCCTCCTCCGCTGCTTGGTCCGTGTTTGGTGGGAGATTCTGTCACGGGTGTCGTAGGGTAGAGACCAAGACGCAGCGGGAAAACGTACACTCATCTTTTTATTGGTGAAGAAGGAAAAACACGTATACAAAACACAAACGAACTGGACAGTCTCGTCAGGCAAACAGCTAAACAAGAACAATCTCCCACAAAATCCCATGAAAAACAAACTCCTGATTATAGGACCCTCAATCAGAGGCAACAATAACCAGCTGCCTCCAATTGAAGGTCCAACCCCAATTAACTAAACATAGAACTACAAAAGACTAGATAGAACATAGCAATATACTAACATAGAACAATGACTAACAAACCCCGGACTAATAAATCAAATACCCCCTCTACCTAAACACATACACAAAACACACCCTGAACCACATAAAACAAACACCCCCTGCCACGTCCTGACCAAACTACAATAACAAATAACCCCTATACTGGTCAGGACGTGACACCAAGAACACATTTTATCAACAAAAGCACAGTGTCAAGATGACCCAAGCTCATGTTCGGCCCATTCCCTATTCAACAACGTCTGAATCGGAAAAAAACACACTGCTCTGAATGATGGCAGGTCTGGACAACTTTATGATAGATTCTAAGAGTAATGAATTCAGGAGCATTTCAAAAAAATGTGAGACAGTCAGATCTACAACTAGCTTTCACAAAACAGTTTCATGAAAAGATTGTAGAAACTGAATGGAGATACAGAAGATGTGTGGATCCTATATTTTTTTACCTCTTGGAATTACACATGAACGTCAGCAAAAATCTTAATACAGCTTGGAATCAATGCCCTGGGCCGTTAGCTATATCGCTGAGCTATATCACTACATCTCTCTGTGGGGTAAACAGTGGTGTTCTCTGCTCTTTTAAAAGGTAGAAAATGTCTATCAACCGCAAGAGAAAATGTAAAAATGCGACTCCATTTTCCCTGTCTCTTCTCTCCACTCTGGATACCCATGAGCTACAGCTTAACTTGATGATGATTACTCCCCAATTTCATTTAATTTCATGTATCAAGTGACAATTTCACAAGATAAATACATTGATCTCTCACTGACCCCCACAGGGGGATTCCACACATCAACAGTTTTCAGTGAACCTCTACTGACATCATATGGTCATTGATAGAATGCTTTCAGTGTGTTTTGTTGGAGGTGGTGAAAGTATGTTGTTATATTTCCATGTTAGTCATTTAGCAGACACTCTTATCCAGAGCGACTTGAGTTCATTTATTTTCATACTTTTTTCGTACTGGTCCCCCACGGGAATCGAAACCACACTGCAAATAACTACCCTAACTGCTACTAAGTGCTAAGGGGAGGTTGATCGTATACTAGGTCAAATGAATGATCTGAAAGGAAATGCCTGACAACAGGCATGACCTTCTTTGGTGTCCCGACTTGTGCCGTACCATACTGTCATTCTCAAAATGGGAGTAAAGAGAGCTGTCCTGTACATCTCTAAGTAAGATCTTATGAGCAATTAATTATCTCTGACCCTGCAATTGAAAAAACACACATTTTAATTAATTACATTAACATTTACCCATTCATATTTCTACAAAGTATTAAGGACAGTGCAACTTTGTAGTCATGGAACCTACACAGACAAGTGTGCAATACAGAGTCCTCTCCTCTGAGTGACCTCAAGGGGGCACTCTAGATACATCTGTCGACCGATGCACCCAAAGAGGGACAAAAGTGAGTAATAGTTGCAACACTTTCAGAAACACCTTCTCCTGTGAAGGAAATCAATAGTGACAAAAACGTGACAATGAGTCACATAAGATCTTGTTTATAGACTGATATATAGATTGATTAACATTTATGGACATCTTACTACTCTGATAAAATAGAAGTTTCTGCAGATCACTCTGACCCTCCCTTCCTTCCGGTGCCAAGGTGTCTGGCTGTAGAACTCTCTTACCTCCCAGACCTTGGCCAACTGACCTCTGATTGGTTGCCATGTAGCCCAGCAACTATGATCCTGATCACCAGACACATCTAGCCAATCAGCTCCAGGCAATTAGGCTACCTGGTTTGGACCAGTTTAGGCAGCTTTGACCTTAGTCTCCTCAAGCTGCACAGAGAGAGCGGATGCTCCTGTATCTATTTGCTGCTCCTTTCACCTCTGGACTTCCCCATCCAAGGACTACCACCTGCGGACACCTTTCCTATGGACTCCTTTAGTGTGTGTGCGTCACTTCCCAAAGTAAGTGGACTTTGTGGAGCAAGAGTGACTTTGTGTATTAGTTTATGCACCTGTTGTATTCCTATGTAAAACCCCTTTATTACTTGGTCATTACTATTCCTAATTGTTATCCAGTTTAACTTGGTTAATATTGCACTTGTACATGTATGTAATATGTCATGTTACATAGTCATTTCATAGATTTTTGGTCAAGTTTGAATACTTTTACTGTTGGGCCAATAGTTACACTCTACTTGCCATTGAAACCTATAGGCCTAAGATGGCCGCCGGCCGCAAGACAATTTACATATTCAATATGGCCGTCAAGCATTATCACATCCAATATGGCCGCCACGGCCCTCATAGCCTTATGTATATTAGTATGCTAGCGTAATTAAGCACTGAATGCTAACTTTCTATGCTAAGTTATTTCAACTATGTATGGGTTTATACTGTTTGTTATGTTATCTTAAACTGTTTATTATGTATCCATTTCATTACTATTGTATTGCCTACTGATAGTCTACCCGATAACCCTTATGCATGATCCTTTACTGTGTTCCATACTAGCTTACAGAATATGCTAGTGGCCTTATAGTGTGTAATGTTTTCCTATTAGCCTGTTGCTAATACTTAACTGCCAAGCTCCTTAGCCATTACTACTGCTGCTATAGCATACCTTGTCATTACATTGCATTTCTATTTAACCTGTTTAGTATTATTGCTCCCACTACTGCCATTGTTATGGTATTAGCCTCGCTGCTATTAGTTCCTCTTGTTGCTATTACTATTAGCCATTAGCCTTATACTGTTATAGCACATTTATAGCCGCATTATTACAGTGCTATTCCTATTAGCTGTTATCCTGCTATTGTAGCACTATTGTCATTGTTATGTTATCATGGCATTACTGTAGCTACATCTTTATAGCTTTATAGTAATGCATCTTCCTATGTCTTCTTCCATAGCTTCCACACTCTATCACGATCTATCTCCCATTCTCCTGCAATGCTGGTGTGTGTTGAGGCTGGCAATAAACCTGTGTTCTGAGTCATCTGCCTCTAACCGGGGACTTAGGACAGATGTTCCTTACACCTTGCACTGGCAACTCTATGCGTCCACCTCTTACCAGGTGGCGCTCTCTTTCAGTCACAATGGGACTGCAGCAGTCTATATTGTGAGGGGACAGTCTGGGATGATGGCTAACTTGAACTGATTTGAATGAAGTGATTTTGGCACATCAAATTGCTGTTATTCACATTAGTTTGCTTTCGAGGACAAACATTTTGCAAGCCGAAAGATTATTATTCTCTCTTACAAACATTTAAGTCCAAAAATCACACATAAAGTGCACATGATATCATATGAAACACAGCATATGTACATCTCCATTTCCCTGTGACCTCAGGACAAGTGGGCTGCGGTTTCAAAGACATTTCTTAGAAGCTTTATTCTTTGTCTCCTTGAACTCGGATTCAGAGGTTGCCTAGCAACAGTGACAGTAACAGCTGGGACAGCCTTGATCTTGTTGCTTAAACCATTAAAAATAGGTGATGGAAGGTGGCACCCATGGTAACTAAAACAGAGCCACAGTGCTCAGGAGCAGGTGTCTCTGTTGGCACACTTCCAGCCTGAAAGATGCCAGCAAATCCACCTAACTAAGCCACTCACCAACTATTCATCACAAATGATAAACAAACATGTTTTTACACATTATCTGAATTGTACCTTGCTCATAGGTGGTAATCATGTACAACTAAATACAGTGGTGTGTTGTGGCTAGGTTTTTTCCCATCTTTTTTCCCCCAATATTAGGCATTCTACAGAATACAGTATAATAACCATTTACATACAGACTGATTCTGTAAGTGTAAAAAACAGAGTGTACTGTATATGGCTTCAATAATTCAAATGACATTGTGCCCTTGAAACTCAATTTAGTGACTAAATCACAATGCAAAGCCATAAAAATAAAGATGGGAAGGCTCTACGTTAATTGTAACATTATAGAGGTAATCCAGTGGTCATATCTCAATTACAACAGGATATGTATAGTTATAATGCAAGGGCAAAGCATGAATTATACATGGGTTTCATAGGAGCTGGAATGCTGAGAGACGTGAAAGCAATAAAATGTGCCCTGCCAAAAGAAACAGATCATTGATGTGCTATACGTCCTCTTTATTGACCCATTAACATGTAGAGATGGATATGGATTGTTTGCCTAAAGACAGACATGCATTTCCACGTTCATCAATCAATGGCCCATGAGGGAGCTTCCGGTATCTCTCTTCTAAACAATTCAAAAAGATTGTGAATAATATCAGTGGGCTTGGCTGAAAGTCAAAGCGAATTTCTGAGGAGACAGCAGTAATGTTGATGACCAAGCAGAGGTTGGTTTGTACCAGACACTGCTGTGCTCGACAGATTTATCCTACAATCAACTTATTGTTGGTTGTGCGTGCATGCTTGCTTGTGTGCGTGCATGTGTGCGCGGGCGTTTGCACGCATGTGTGCATTCGTGCAGGAGCACAAAAATGTACATACCTGTGTTGATGAGGGTGAGATGTGAGCATTTGATTCATTAGTGGTCAGATTACAGTAAAATGCAGTTACAACATTACAGACCAAAATCAACTTGAAACAAAATATACATCAAAACCCATGTATATTTATTTTGACATATTTGAAATGATAAACGTGGTTACATGGATAAGTGTAGTATAGTGTTCTTGGTACAGCTCGCTCCCTCTATCCCTTTGCATGTGGCACTGGCAGATCTCTTGTTCCTCATTGATATAACACCATCCCAGGGACAACATATGTTGACAGATTAGGTTGCTGAGTAGCACCTGGTCAGTCTCTGTGTGTGAGTCGATACATGTGGCGGCACCCACAGTTCCTACTACTCCCTGCTCTACAGGAAGTGCTGCAGGGAACCAAACACAAGGATGAGCTTCTCTTGTGGCCTGAACGGCCCTGAACGGCCGGCCCTCAATGGATCCTCTCATCCAGCTGTGAGAGAGCCTATCCCCACAGACCTGGACATAATACAGTAACCACTCTGTGTGCACGGGCTATGGCCGCCAACTCAGCATTCTTATGCAGATGGGGGCCAACCGTTTGAATGGGCAGTGAACCCAGAGCGGGTCCAACACAGTGGGCTCCCAGCAGCATGGCTTCTTCATTAAGCTGGTCAAGAAAATTAACACTTCACTTTGATCATGTACCCAAGTCCCCCCTCCAGTCACCTCAAGCTATGCATCGGTACTGTACATGAAATGACACACAGTAATGTAAGTGCTTCAAACAGGGAGCATAGCCTGCAAATGTATTTCATCTTACATATGGAATTGCATAACTATGCCATAGCAGAAGGCCATTTTATGTCAGTGTTTAATAAGACTAGAAAATATGTAATTGCAGAAGTGTAGCGGAAAGACCTGCAGGCTTATTGGACAATGGTGCAGTAAGACCCATATTTACACATCTCAATCTGCTGTCTTGCAGCATGATGGAGTGTTCCTATTTGCACCACAGTGAACTGTCTCTTTAGAAGGGAAGTAGCCCTCCATTGAGCTTGAACACCGCAGACTTTTTTCCTTGTGAGAAGTGCTTCACATTCCTGCTTCTTGGCACTGACACTCATAATATTCTCCCTTTCTGATGACTCTTTTCTCCCCCTTTTGTTAAACAAAGTGATTTGTGATATTGCATTCACAAGGTTATTTTCCTGGCCCTAGCATTGGGCCAGCTGCGGATCTTCTCCTTGACTCATACCCAGTGTTTATTTGTAAATTGGGAGGTGCCGGAACAAAAAGTGAGCGCGAGAGGGGTTGACCTGGGGAGCTCTGAGGTACCGAAATACATAAGAAAAAAAATCATATTCATAATATCATCACATTTGCATGGTGGCATAGAGCAGTAGAGTAAAGACACTTGCAGAAGTTGCACACATGGAAAACATTTTTAGTAGCCTAGGGTCTGGGAAAAATGTAGCCTTTTATAAATGCATTTCATGGAATTCTACAATTAAGCAATTAACACCCCGTCACGCTTAAGGTAATGTATAAAAATGCCCAGTTGCTTATTATTTTGGCTACCATGGCTAGAAGAAGAGATCTCAGTCACTTTGAAAGAGGGGTCTCAAAGGAGCATCGGGGGTTTGAAGGGTGTGTGTATTTGAACACTTTCAACACTTATGGGAGATTCTGGAGCAGCGCCTGAAACAGTGTTTTCCACCACCATATATGGAATTTCTCGTGAAGAATGGTGTTGCATCCCTCCAAAAGATAAAGGATAAATAAATAAATAAAATAAATATAAAATAAAATAAAGTTCCAGACACTTGGTGCATTGAAGCTGTTCTGGCGGCTCGTGGTGGCCCAACACCTTATTACAGTTTTTTTCAATCACTTTGGTGCAATTTTCAGAAGTATGTGGTACATTTTCAAAGCACAAAAATCTAAAAAGATCATCAACATGGCTCATTTCTCAAAACTCTAAGCACATTTTCAATTGACGGAGTACAACAAACAAATTCACCAAGTCACTTGTTCACTTCACCAAATCACTCTTTCAATTTGGATAAATATTAAATCTAAGTATCTGCTTTTAAAAATGCAATATTCACTTTACTTTTGATATGATTTTCTTGAAATTTGTTAACAATACAATTAACTATCACTTAATCAAACTGCTCAAAACTGACAACTACTGAACCAAAAGTATGTAGTGCCTAGTTAACCTATATAGTTTGATAACTGCTAAGGTCTGTAAAATTCTATATTTTCACCTCATACAGTAAATGTATCAATTTGCCAAATCATATATGGATGTGGCTTTAAATATTACATCATCATTCTCCATCAGCCAGTGGAAAGAGTCACTCTATGTGCTACCATTTGGAATTATAGTGTAGAGTACAATGCACTGCTGAAATACCTGGGATGTATATAACAATATATTCCACTCATTATCTGAATTTCGGTGATACACTGTAAGCTAATTAATTTCAAGCAGCGAAACAGGCAATGCTGTATCAGTTGACAAGTCACGTAGGAAAGGTGATCTTGTACAATGATGCATGGGGCAGAAATGGCATACAACTCCGTGCTACATTTTTACAGTCCCTAACTGCTTTACCATACCCCTATTTCTGATGATTTTTCCTATGTATGTACTGTATAAGGATAATGAAACTGTAAGACTGACATATTTCTCAACATACTCACGTTTAGACACTATGTTGGTGTTCACCCCAAACTATGTTGGTGTCCTTTACTTTGGCAGTTACATGTATGTTGTCTTTACATTGTTCAACTGAAATCTGATACAGGTAGCAGCTCTCTGATTCTCCTTGGTTTGTCATCAAGAAGGTATTTGGGTTTTCACACACCTGGGCTGGAAGTGTGACATAGTTTGGGGTGAACAGATTACTTGCCCTTGTTTACTTCACAAGTAAATGGGGATAGTCAGAATCAGTTTTATTGGATTTTACTTTAAGTAAACTAAAGAATAGTTGGGATTATTGATAAAACAGCAAAGCAGCAAAGTTGAGCTTGAGTATAGCCCCTTTGCTTCTAACTGGCTAGTGAATGGTGAGCATTGTTTTAACTGTATTTCCTTATATTCTCAGTTCATAGAAAAATGAGAAACATCCCCTTGTTGGAGCACCAAAATCAATACATTCTTTCTCGTGCGCTCTACGCTAGTGTAGAGTGAACCAAGTAAAGCTTCCTATTGTCTCTCCCATTCAGACTGACCACTCCATAGGTCAGGCTGGAGGAAAAATATGCATTGTATGGAGACATGAAGGATACCGCAACCAAAAAGACTCTCTTTTGTGCGGCTCCATCTTGAACTCTGATCTGTGCTAAGAGCTGAAGTGTCGTATTCAGGAGAAATATTCAGAGCTAGAAATACAAAAATACTGTAGGGCATTGTGTGTGGGACACATCACTATCCACAGATACTAAACTTAGACCAATACCCTGCAGTGGTAATGTATTACCATGTTCCTGACTGAAACACTGCATTCAACATACCTTTAACTGGTCAATTAAGACCAGTTGTCAGTCCAACTGATTGGATTTATTTGGCAGTAGTGGTCCCAGTTAATTTAGTTTAGTGACTCGATCTCATCGGTTATCTCCTGTCATGTTAACACTAGTAAGAGAAAGTGGCATATCACAGATCAGAAAGTAAAGTGTTGGTGTAGAGTACAAAACCTACTATAATGTCTTCCTACATGATGTGTTTCTACAGTGTGTTTCTGCATAGCATATTTCACAACATGTGATTACATACATCATTCAGAGATCAGCATGCAAATATATATTTCCATCTCAGACTGAATCAAATCAAATAACTAAAGCAAATACACAATGATTCAATGTCAGAATGCCAACAGAAAATCAATCGAAGAGTCCCAGTGAATGGCCAGTGAATCTTACTTTGACAATAAGTAAGATTAATAGTAGGCATTATCCACCCCTGAGAGATTTAACATTTCACTGAAAGGTCTTTAACCTTTATGTTAGACTAGCTAGTTTTTTCATCACTTGTACTACTGTTATTCTGACTGTTCACTGCTCAATAATGCTTCACTGCATATTGTAGTATCTACAGCTTGGTTGATAATGACTATACTTTATCATGGATTTGTTATTGTTTTCCAAGGACCACTGATAGCTAGCAGCTATCCCTAAACACATTAATACTATGCTACCCAAAATGTCTGCCCAAAGTATCAGGCTACCAGCTTTGAATTTGGGGTTAGTTCATCTCATATCTAAATAATAGTCAGTCATTCTGTCTGTCTCTTTGTGTGTGTGTGTGCGCATTTGCGTGTGTTTGTATGAATGACTTTGCTTCTGCAGCACTCTCATGCTGTAAATCCCATAAAAGTCCATTAGATCCTGAGAGACACAAACGAGCCATTACGAGCTCTGATGATGGAGGGGGATGTATATCACTGGGGACAGTAAGAGCTGGTTGATCAGTCGCTACCGTTACCCCCCCTAACCTCCCCCTCACATCCCATTTGTCTCCTAAAGCTTTTACTGTTTGTGTTAGCACAATTACCCCTTTCAGACCAGCCGCTATGGCAGCATGGACGCAACACTTGAGGGTTAGATTTCATTTCATCAAAGCATTACTGTTTCATTTGGTCTGAGGATGGCTTTATAATGAGCTGGGCTGAGATGGTCTCAGAAACTCACTCTTAAGAGTGCTTCATCATCCCTGCCTGTGTGTCCTCAATCAATCATCTAACCAAACCAAACCTACATGTACATATTACCTCAATCAAACACCCCAACTACCTCATACCCCAGTACACTGAATAGGTACCGGTGGAGCCTGTATATAGCCTCGCTATTGTTATTTTATTGTGTTACTATTTTATTTTTATCTATTTGTAAATGTTCTTACTTTATAACTGGATTGTTGGGAAAGGGCTCGTAAGTAAGCATTTCACAGTAAAGTCTACACTTGTTGAATTCGGCGCATGTGACAAATATAATTGGATTTGATTTAAGCTGCAGTTATAAACAGTCCCCAAGCAGCAGTGTTTGCTATACTACACAGTGATTGTTGTTTTAATCCATTATGGAAAATAGAACACACCTGCATGTTGGTCAATGGTGTGACCGTACTAAGGGGCTGATATTTGACTGACTTGCAATTTGGTTGCAGCAAATGACCAAAGAAAGCACAATGACATAGCCTTCAAATGTAGGGATGGAGTAGAACAGACAAAAACTGACAACAGACATCCACCAAAGGCTTTTACATGTGAAAGACTTGATTTGACTCAATGCTTTGTATTACATAGTAACTGGCAAGCCATTTTACACAATCATCCGTACACTGATGTTTTGTCTGTTGTAGCACACAGCAATACAAGGACATCATACATGTATACGGCATCCTCAATATTTGAGCTAAACTCTTGATGCTTGAGGACATCAGTTTTATCACATTAGAAGCTCTGCCACACAGACCCAAATTCAATCAGGGATGCCTGGCCATGTGTAATTAATATCTGATTAGACAGACGCACAGGACTGCCATCTCACTGATGGGCTGAGGGAAGGAGGGAGAAGGAAAGGGAGGGGGAGAAGGAGGCAGGGGGAGGGGGGGATTATGAAGCAGGGATGTAGGGATATGGAGAGCGAAAGATAGAAAGGCCCAGGGGAGGAAATAAGGAGGAGAAAAGGAGAAGAAGATGGTGCCGGAGAAGGATTGGGTGCCAGGGAGGATGAAAGAGAAAGAGGGAGAGGGAGAGAAAGGGGGAAATAGAAAGAAAGTGGGTGAAGTGCCCAAGCAGTCACAGACCCATCACAGCTGTGTTGGCGTGGTTTGGACCCATTCCTTTCTCTTTCCTTGTACAGCACACACACACAGACACACACAGAGAGACACACAAACACACTGCATGGATGAGTGAACACGGGTGGGGATACGCACACATGCTTCGATCCTCACCAGTACTTAATGAGCCATCAGGGTTGGATTGGGCCATGCCTTCAGGACCAGCCCCCTGCCTGCCCTCCTGCCCGCCTGCCTGCCTGCCCTGTGCTGGGTGCCTGGCTCGCAGCTGTTGTGATATCGATGGGAGGTTAAAACAAGAGCTCATCAGAGGGTCTTCCTGATGCCCGTCTTTCTGTCATTAGGGAGGGGAACTGTCAGTCTGTCTGTTTCTCACTGAGAGAAGGCTTCACACTCACAGTTCCTCTCTATTCCTTCCTTTGTTTATTATGATTCACCATGTAAAGAGACTGGCTGTTTTTGTTGTGGTGGGGGGGGGGGGGGGGGGGGGCAGAACCCTGGGATGGCTCTTTGAAAGACAAATAGTAGACGAGTATTGACGTCTTCAAGTCAACATAAAGAAGTGTTGAGCAAAATACCAATAAGAGTAATTGTATTGAGACAGATAACATCATTAGCGATATAAAAAACGATTTATTATGAACCACCCATTTACAGTGTCTTCTATGTATCTACTGTGTCATTCTATAACTCTTGGCCCATTCAGGCGAAACATAATTGGTGATAAACACATATCCTCATCCCAGTAGCTAGTATTCTAGTTTGGTAGTAAAGCTTCACGGCTAAATAAACACTGAAATGTTTGCTGATGTTGTAAACATCTGAAAGGACTTCTCATGAGACAACAGCTCTAAACTGCTGTATAACGACGCTGCTCACCAAAGCAAAACCCTCTCTAACATTTTTACCACCATATAGGCATCAGTATGACCTGTCCAGACAAAGACATTCAGGGAAGTGTGATGCGTTTGGAAAGTGGGTTTGACTGACCTACTTTATTTATTTCTGTCTGTAAGTATTCCATCTCTCAGTGTCAACTTGCCAGAGAACAGCATGCCAGGATTCTTCTTTGGCTTATGCCCCCAGCAGCTCCTGGTTTGTTGACACAGCAAGGCATTAGACACTAAGTATGCCAAACATTATGAACACCTTCCTAATATTGAGTTGCACCCCCTTTTCCCCTCGGAACAGCCTCAATTCGTCGGGGCATGGACTCTACAAGGTCAAAAGCGTCCCACAGGGATGCTGGCCCATGTTGACTCCAATGCTTCCCACAGTTGTGTCAAGTTGGCTGGATGTCCTTTGGGTGGTGGACCATTCTTGATACACATGGGAAACTGTTTAGTGTAAAAAACCCAGCAATGTTGCAGTTCTTGACACAAACGGTGCGTGCGCCTGGCACCTACTACCATACCTCGTTCAAAGACACTTTCCCATTCACCCTCTGAATGGCGCATACACAATCCATGTCTCAATTGCCTCAAGGCATAAAAATCCTTCTTTAACCTGTCTCCTCCCCTTCAACTTCACTGATTGAAGTGGATTTAACCTGTTGTGGATAGGGGGCTGTATTTTCACGGCCGGATAAAAAACGTACCCGATTTAATCTGATTATTACTCCTGCCCAGAAACTAGAATATGCATATAATTATTAGCTTTGGATAGAAAACACTCCAAAGTTTCTAAAACTGTTTGAATGGTGTCTGTGTGTATAACAGAACTCATTTGGCAGGCCAAAACCTGAGAAGATTCCAAACAGGAAGCGCCCTCTCTGACTATTTCTTGGCCTTCTTGATCATCTCTATCCAAAACAGGGGATCTCTGCTGTAACGTGACATTTTCTAACGCTCCCATCGGCTCTCAGAAGGCGCCAGAACGTTGAATGATGACTTTGCAGGCCATGGCTGAAAAACAGTAGCACATTTGGATAGTGGTCGATCTGAGAACAATGAGACTGGGGGCGCGTGCACGAGACGACTCCATGTCTTTATTTTTTCGTCTTTGAACGAAAACAGGGTTTCCCGGTCGGAATATTATCGCTTTTTTTCGAGAAAAATCGCATAAAAATTGATTTTAAACAGCGTTTGACATGCTTCGAAGTACGGTAATGGAATATTTTGAATTTTTTTGTCACGAAACGCGCCAGGCGCGTCACCCTTCTTTACCCTTCGGATAGTGTCTTGAACGCACGAACAAAACGCCGCTATTTGGATATAACTATGGATTATTTGGAACCAAACCAACATTTGTTATTGAAGTAGAAGTCCTGGGAGTGCATTCTGACGAAGAACAGTAAAGGTAATCCAATTTTTCTTATAGTAAATCTGAGTTTGGTGAGGGCCAAACTTGGTGGGTGTCAAGATAGCTAGCCATGATGGCTGGGCTATCTACTCAGAATATTGCAAAATGTGCTTTCGCCGAAAGCTATTTTAAAATCGGACATAGCGATTGCATAAAGGAGTTCTGTATCTAGAATTCTTAAAATAATTGTTATGTATTTTGTCAACGTTTATCATGAGTAATTTAGTAAATTCACCGGAAGTTTTCGGTGGGTATGCTAGTACTGAACATCACATGCTAATGTAAAAAGCTGGTTTTTGATATAAATATGAACTTCATTGAACAAAACATGCATGTATTGTATAACATAATGTCCTAGGAGTGTCATCTGATGAAGATCATCAAAGGTTAGTGCTGCATTTAGCTGTGGTTTTGTTTTTTGTGACATATATGCTTGCTTTGAAAATGGCTGTGTGACTATTTTTGGCTGGGTACTCTCCTGACATAATCTAATGTTTTGCTTTCGCTGTAAAGCCTTTTTGAAATCGGACAATGTGGTTAGATAGAGTCTTATCTTTAAAATCGTGTAAAATAGTTGATTGTTTGAGAAAATTGAATTGTGGTATTTTAGTTGGTTTTGTATTTCGCGCCATGCGATGCCATTGGCTGTTGGCTAGGGGTTCCGCTGGTGGAACAGGGTTCCGCTAGCGGAACGTCTAGATGCAAGAGATTAAAGAAAGTGACATCAATAAGGGATCTGTCACGTCTACTCCCGCTCCTCCCCTCCGTCGTTTGACGTCGCCGGTTTACACCGGTCCTGGAAACCATCATTATGCGCACCTGGCATCAATCATTACGCGCACCTGCTCCTCATCATTAGGCTCACCTGGACTCCATTTCCTCTCTCATTACCTCCTCTATATCTGAATCTCCCTTAGGTCTATTCCCTAGGCAGTATTAATGTTGTTCCATGTCCGTACGTTACACTTGTGTCTTACATTGTGCCCTGTTACGTTTATTATTAAACTCACTACCTGCACTTGCGTCCCGTCTCCCAGCGTCGTCATACAGAATACTGCTTCAACAAATGGACATCTACCAGACAGTCAATGAACAGGGATACCTACTTCGTAAGCAACATGACTAGCTGGCGAAACTGGGGATGGCTATGGAAGAGGTTCTTCGTAGTCTTCAAACACGCCCAAGAGGCTTTACCTTCCACTAGCAGAGGATACTCTGCCACCAGTCGGCCCAGCGAGCCAGCACATCAGTCTATTCAGCAGTCCGCCCAGGTCAGCAATGCTAGTTTGTCCCTTCCGGATAAATATGACGGAACCCCATCTAAATGTAGTGGCTTCCTACTCCAGTGCTCCCTCTATTTTGCGCATCATATGGGAGCCCCCTCTACCGAGAGGTCAAAGGTTGCCACGGTTATTTCTCTGCTGTTTCGGTGGGCGTTGGAGTGGACTACAGCCGTTTGGGAGAGGAGGAGCTGGTTTCGTATTAGGGGTTCATGGCTGTGTTCAGAGGTATTTTTGATCATCCACTGGAAGGCAGAGAGGGGGTGAAAGTGCCTACTCTATGGTAGGATGACTGGAATGCTGCCGAGTCAGCGCTCACCTTCCGGACAGTAGCAGCATACAGCGGATGGAATGAGCCGGCGCTCCGTACACTGTTCCAAAGAGGACTGCGCGAGGAAGTCAAACAGAACTGGCATGTTGTGATGACCACCTCTCTTTGGACGCCCTCATCCCGATGGGCATCTGGTTGGATAACCTACTCCAGTAGCGCCGGTACCCCCATCGCTTCTCTCCCTCCCTCAGTGAACATTCTGAAACTGACGAAGATGGGATACTCACACTTGCCCCAGGAGTTGGAAGATCAAGTGACTGTCCCTCTACTCTCGTGGATCCCAGGTTGGGACGTACCGGACAGTGCTGAAGCCCTGAACCTATGGAGGTAGGGGTCACATGCAGCCCCGCGGCGAAGCGATGCAGACGGAGACAGCTGAGGCTCTGTCTCTGTTGTAGTCAAGGAGGGCTTCAGCACTGTCCGGTACATCCCAACCTGGGATCCATGAGTGTAGAGGGACGGTCACTTGATCGTCCAACTCCTGGGGCAGGTGTGAGTATCCCATCTTCGTCAGTTTCTGCTAAACCCTTTTTAGTGTCGATCACACTAGCAGGCTGTCCCTCATGTACTGTTGCTACAGCGCGAGTGGATTCCGGTGCCACGGGAAACTTTATTGACCAGACTCTTGCAACCTCTCTGAACATCTCCTCATACCCGCTCTCCGCTCCGCTTCTAGTTCAAGCCCTTGATAATCGACCACTAGGATCCGGAACCATCACCACACCACTCACTCTCACTGTGGAGTCCATTCATCAGGAAAACATCCCCTTCGTCACAAGTGCACCAGCTCACAAGATCATCCTCGGCCTCCCATGGCACCAACTCCATAACCCCACCATCTCATGGTCGAGGATGAGAATCAGGGACTGGTCACCTGAATGCTTGTTTCCTGTTCCCTCTCGTGTCGTAGCCCCTGTGGTCTGGGACATAGCTGTGGACATTCGCCAGGCTCTGGAGAGGGAACCCGCTCCCACTACCTGTACTTCTGAGCGCATCTACATTTCCACGGGGATAAGGGAGCAACTGTTGACCTGGGCACACATAGCTGTCGTCGCTGGACATCCTGGGATCACCTGTACTATGCCATCGCTCTCCGAAAAGTATTGGTGGCCCACCTTGGCGCAGGACGTTACTCGCTAGTTCAACTCCTGTTCTGTGTGTGCCCAAACTAAGTCTCCCAGGCACACTCCAGCAGGGAAACTGCTGGTCTCTGGTCTCATCTGTCCATTGACTTTGTTACCGATCTCCCCTCTGACGATTTCACCACCATTCTGGTGGTTGTGGACAGATTTTCTAAATCATGTGGTATCCCTGTCTGGTCTTCTTACTCCTCTCCAGGTCACTGAGGCACTGTTCCAGCAGGTCTTCCGGCATTATGGCTTTCCGGAAGACATAATTTCCAACCATGGCCCCCATTTCACATCACGGGTATGGAGAGCCTTTATGGAGAAGCTCGGGGTCACGGTCAGCCTCACTTCCGGGTATAGGCCTCAGTCAAACGAGCAGGTGGAGAGAATGAACCAGGAGCTGGGGAGGTTCCTGAGGAGTCACTGCCAGGACCGGCAGGGGGATTGGGCCCGATTCCTTCCAAGGGCAGAGTACGCCCACAATTCGTTACTTCACTTCTCCACTGGGCTGACTCCCTTCCAGTGTGTTCTGGGTTATCAGCCGGCCCTAGCTCCGTGGACCCCAAGCCAGACCAAAGCTCCTGCTCACATGAGACTCCAACACGCCGTCCACCGTCAGAAGAAGAAGGCAGACCGCCACCGCAGTGAGACTCCTGTGTTCCATCCTGGTGATCGTGTCTGGCTCTCTACCAGGAACCTCCCACTCCACCTGCCCTGCAAGAAGCTGAGTCCCTGGTTTGTTGCAACATTCAAGGTTCTTCGGAGGGTCAATGAGGTGACGTATAGATTACAGCTCCCCAGTGACTACCGCATTCCACCTTCCTTTCATGTCTCCCTTCTCAGACCAGTGGTTCCTGGTCCCCTGGCTGAGGCTGTCTCCCACGACACTCCTCCAACCCCCCCTGCACATCGAGAGAGGTCCTACCGATGCCATCAGATCCGCACTGGACTCCCGACGTCGTGAGGGTCGGCTCCTGTGCCTTGTGGACTGGGAGGGGTATGGTCCAGTGGAACGGTGTTGGGTTCCGGTGGTTTCGTGATTTCCATCTTCGCCTACCAGCTCACTCCCTCTCCTCGGGGCCATCCCTCTGGCTGGCGTCATCCTGCGGCTGAAGCCGTGCATCGGGGGGTGATACTGTCACGTCTATTCCCGCTCCTCCCCTCCGGCCAGTTTACTAACCACCGGTCCTGGCAACCATCATTACTCGCACCTGCTCATGATTAGGCTCACCTGGACTCCATTTCCTCTCTCATTACCTCCCCTATATCTGCCACTCCCTTAGGTCTATTCCCCAAGCAGTATTAATGTTGTTCCATGTCCGTACGCTATACTTGTATCTTGCATTGTTTTCTGTTACATTTATTATTAAACTCGCTACCTGCACTTGCTTCCTGTTTCCCAGCGTGGTCTACAGGATCATAGCTTTCACCTGATCAGTCTGTCATGGAAAGAGCAGGTGTTCTTAATGTTTTGTACACTTAGTGTATATGAAATTACCCAGTGTTTGCCATTTCACTTTTACAGTTGGCAGTAAAGGCCCTCATTTAATTTCATTGCCTTATACAAACACTAGCCTACTTAACATTAAATGACAAATATAACACACTATCTCTCTCACTCCAACCCTCTCATCTCTATTGCTCAGTCTCTGCCATCTCTATTTCACTTTCTCCCGATCAAGGACAAGGCCTTATTTAACGTTTCAAATGGGAAGCGTGGCCATGGAATCACCATTAAATCTTGTGGTATGGTGACAAGTTAAACAATTACCAAACTGCTCCCAATCAGGATATGATAGGTGTGGGGGGTGGGGACATTACTGTAAATAATTTCATTGGTAATTGGAAAAGTGGCCGTATAATGAGGTGCAGGAATTATAGTAAACTCTGACCCTCAATGTCTGAGTCATTAAATGTATGGGAAAAAAACGATCATACTGTACCAATACTGAAAGCTTTGCCTGGAAGTTTAGAGGTAATGTAGACAGGTGACTTCATATGTATTTGTGTCTTTCCGTCACAGGTGACAGCAGAAAACATTTGCAGTGTGTTAGCTGACAGGAATATCAATGCAATCTCCACATGTAATTCCAGTATCCATCAGGTTGGAAACATTTGGAGTGCATTGCTGGCAATAGCTTTCATCATTGGGAGCAATATGTGTCTGCCCTTTTCATGTTATAGAAGTGATAGACACATGGACCAATGGTTGTCATATTTAGTCACATATAGTCTTAAAACTGGGTCTCAAACATACTGTACATGCAGTACGCTTGGCGGTAACTTACCCCACGCTTCACTAATATGTGGGACCGCCTTTTCTAAAGAATGCATCCTAAAGGGAAAATCTCAATGTCATCACAAGCTTAGGTCCCTGACAAAAAGATGTGAGGCCCTTTTTGATGTGTTCACTGAGCGAATACAAATAACTTTGGATTTGGACTTGTGGCCCATTATAGCACATTCCATTCCCTGCAGCCACTGCGTGAGTGCCCGTTTCTGGCTGGCGAGAGCACAAGTGGAGAGACAAAAAATACAGTCCACCTCAAAATGTATTTTCATCACACATCACAATCCCATTGTCAATTACTATTCTCCAAATCCCAGTGCCCTAGGTGCAGGCACATACATTTTCTATGTGTATATCATGTGTACAACTATCTGTACATCATTGACTATGCTATACCTATTTAACTGGTTTGGGGGCATAGATGATGGTCAGACAATACAGTAACTAGGTACAGTTGAAGTCGGAGGTTTACATACACTTAGGTTGGAGTCATTTAAACTCGTTTTTCAACCACTACACACATTTCTTGTTAACAAACTATAGTTTTGGCAAGTCGGTTAGGACATCTACGTTGTGCATGACACAAGTAATTTTTCCAACAATTGTTTACAGACAGATTATTTCACTTATAGTTCATTGGATCACATTTCCAGTGGGTCAGAAGTTTACATACAATAAGTTGACTGTGCCTTTAAACAGCTTGGAAAATTCCAGAAAATGATGTCATGGCTTTAGAAGCTTCTGATAGGCTAATTGACATCATTTGAGTCAATTGGAGGTGTACCAGTGGATGTATTTCAATGCCTACCTTCAAACTCAGTGCCTCTTTGCTTGACATCATGGGGAAATCAAAAGACCTTAGAAAAAAAATGTAGACCTCCACAAGCCTGGTTCATCCTTGGGAGAAATTTCAAAACGTCTGAAGGTACGACGTTCATCTGTACAAACAATAGTACGCAAGTATAAACACCATGGGACCACGGAGCCGTCATACCGCTCAGGAAGGAGACGCGTTCTGTCTCCTAGAGATGAACGTACTTTGTGTGAGAAGTGCAAATCAATCCCAGAACAACAGTAAAGGACCTTGTGAAGATGCTGGAGGAAACAGGTACGAAAGTATCTATATCCACAGTAAAACGAGTCCTATATCGACATAACCTGAAAGGCCGCTCATCAAGGAAGAAGCCACTGCTCCAAAACCGCCTTAAAAAAGCCAGACTACGCTTTGCAACTGCACATGGGGACAAAGATCGTACTTTTTGGAGAAACGGCCTCTGGTCAGATGAAACAAAAATAGAACTGTTTGGCCATAATGACCATCGTTATGTTTGGAAGAAAAGGAGGGATGTTTGCAAGCCGAAGAACACCATCCCAACCGTAAAGCACGGGGGTGACAGCATCATGTTGTGGGGGTTCTTTGCTGCAGGAGGGACTGATGTACTTCCCAAAATAGATGGCATCTTGAGGAAGAAAAATAATGTGGATATATTGAGGCAATATCTCAAGACATCAGTCACGAAGTTAAAGCTTGGTCACAAATGAGTCTTCCAAATGGACAATGACCCCAAGCATACTTCCAAAGTTGTGGCAAAATGGCTTAAGGACAACAAAGTCAAGGTATTGGAGTGGCCATCACAAAGCCCTGAACTACAAACCTGACTCAGTTACACCAGCTCTGTCAGGAGGAATGGGCCAAAATTCACCCAACTTATTGTGGGAAGCTTGTGGAAGGCTACCCGAAACGTTTGACCCAAGTTAAACAATTTAAAGGCAACGCTACCAAATACTAATTGAGTGTATGTAAACTTCTGACCCACTGGGAATGTGATGAAAGAAATGAAAGCTGAAATATATAATTAGCTCTACTAGTATTCTGACATTTCACATTCTTAAAATAAAGTGGTGATCCTAACTGACCTAAGACAGGGAATTTTTACTAGGATTAAATGTCAGGAATTGTGAAAAACGGACTTTAAATGTATTTGGCTAAGGTGTATGTAAACTTCGGACTTCAACTGTATATACTGTAGATTATGTTGATGTCAAAGTTAGAGGCCACATTTGGACAGGCATTTACACTGAAGGGGACTGAACTAAAGATGAGACACAAGGACCAATCTCTGCCTACTGGCTCTAGTTAATTAGGACTACAGTATAAAACATTACTTGAATTACAGTAGATGGCAATTAAAATGTGGAAAAACTGCTAGATAATGTGTAAGAAAATCACTGTGCCATGCATTGATCCTTGTCATGACTTAACACTTCTGCAGAATTTTCTGAAACCGTAAGTTAGCAATTGCTAAGCTATGGTCTTCATTATAGCAAAACTGACCTCTCACTAAAGCAGAAACATAAGCACAACACATGTAAATCTTTACCATATTGGCCCATGTCTCCAAACCATCTGTACAGTATGTTCTAAACATGTAGGCTACTATGTCTACAACATGTCAAGAGGACACAATAAAGCCATCACTTTGAAAGATGCATGATATTGATGCTACTTTCTTCTATGTTATTTTCCCACTGGTGATTCTGTGAAACTGACTATAAACTAATGATAGCTGGCATGTAACTGGACTCATCTTAATAGTAGAACAGACCAGACGTTCACTTGCTTTGATAACATATGGTTTGTAGACGCTAGTAGGGGCCACAGTCTCTGCTATGTTGCAAGAGGAGATTCAAACCTTCTGTTTGTGTTTTACATGCCATTTCACCCTTACTTAGATATGTATATATCACATTATCACAAAATACATAAATAAACAAAGAACATGACAGCAAATACGTGGAAGTCTTCAATCCACTTCTGAACATGACCTTAGAAAGATAATTTTCCAAACCTCTCAACCCCACAATTGTTCATGTGATAAATGCAACACAAATATGTTCCATTCCTGTATCATGATTACTACTGCTTGGTCTATTCCCTCCCCTGTTGTCTGAAACAAATCAAATTGCCTTGATGTCGTAGATGTTAGCTAAATGAATGCTGGTCGCAATTTTAATGTTCTTTCTACATGGTGAATGCCATATGTCAGACCAAGCCCTCTGAACCAAAAGGCTTTGTCCAGGCCAAGAGATGTTGGCTCAGTTTTGAATCTGAGCAGTTCAGCATTAAAGAGATACAAGTTTCTGAAAGGCTGTTTTTGTCTGAGACAGAAAATATTAAATCACAATGCGTTTAAAACCAAAACAGATCAGATGCTTGTATAATTCCAAGTTGTGCTCACAGGAGAGTCATTCCCAGGGCATACTGCTATTGCTGGAGTACATCAGCTTCAATGTCAGTTCAGGGATAGATATATCTGAACAACAAAGGAGAGCGGCCCCAGAGAAAAACACTGCTCACAGACCGGGATGTTTACATGTTGGTAAATATACAAATTTAAATTATACTTAACAAAAATATAAACGCAACATGTAAAGTGTTGGTCCCATGTTTCATGACCTGAAATAAAAGATCCCAGAAATGTTCCATATGCCTGTCACGGGCGTCGTATTGATTAGACCAAAATGCAGCAGGAATGTGTATACTCATCTTCTTTTTATTTGGCAGAAAGAAGGAAAACCAAAACAAACGTATACAAAAATAACGACGACAAACAGTCCTGTAAGGCATACAGCTATACACGAAACAACTACCCACAAAATCCCATAGAAAAACACCCCTCTTAAATAGGACCTTCAATTAGAAGCAACTAGGAGCAGCTGCTTCCAATTGAAGGTCAACCCAACAAACACCACATAGAAATAGACATACTAGAACTAACATAGAAATAGACTAACAAGAACATAACCCAACAAACCCCGAAAACACTCTAAACAAACACCCCTCTTAAAACAGAACATAGCCCAACAAACCCCGAAACACTCTAAACAAACACACCCCTGCCACGTCCTGACCAAACTACAATAACAAATAACCCCTTATACTGGTCAGGACGTGGCAATGCCCAAAAAACGTATTTCTCAAAAATGTTATACACAAATTTGTTTACATTCCTGTTGGTGAGCATTTCTCCTTTGCCAAGATAATCCATCCACCTGACAGGTGTGGCATATCAGGAAGCTGATTAAACAGCATGATCATTACACAGGTGCACCTTGTGCTGGGGACAATAAAAAGCCACTCTAAAATGTGCAGTTTTGTCACACAACAAAATTCCACAGATGTCTCAAGTTTTGAATGAGCGTGCAATTGGCATGCTGACTGTAAGAATGTCCACCAGAGCTGTTGCCAGATAATTTAAAGTTAATTTCTCTACATTGTTTTAGTGAATTTGACAGTACGTCCAACCGGCCTCACAACCGCAGACCACGTGTAACCATGTCAGCCCAGGACCTCCACATCCAGCATCTTCACCTGCGAGATCGTCTGAGACCAGCCACCCGGACTGCTAATGAAACTGTGGTTTTGCACAATCAACAGCCTGATCAACACAATGCAAAGGAGTTGTGTCGCTCTGCATGAAGAAAATGGTGGTCACACCAGATATTGATTTGTGTTCTGATCCATGCACCTACCTTTTTTTAAGGTATCTGTAACCAAAAGAGTCATGTGAAATCCATAGATTAGGACTTTATTTATTTATTTCAATTGACTGATTTCCTTCAATTGACTGATTTCCTGTAACTTAGTAAAATCTTTGAAATTGTTGCGTGTTGCGTTAATTTTTTTTCTTCAGTGTATATAGACTGACACATCCTCCAAATTTCACAGGAGACATGTAACGTGCTTCTATAACAAACATGTACAGACTGCTCAGATTTCTATGTGGTTTCAGAATGTGATAGAAACAGTCTATTGACTAAATCATCAATCATGGCTTCAAGTCACAGCAATACTGATTGTGCTTTCTTTCGGCCATAATTGCCTGAATGGAGTGTGGTTTTGTCAAATCTAGCCAATCTCAAGACTGTTCTGTCACCCTATTGAATGGTAACTTAATTGGTTATTCTATATTAGTCTGAGCAAACTCAATCTGTGGTGCTTGCCCAGGAAACTGGGAACATTCCCAGAACATTAGCTAAGATTCCTATTAACTTCTAGTTAGGGTTGTATCTAACATTAGGATGGTTACATCACCAAAAATTCTAATCATGTTTTGATAACAATTATTATTACTATTATTATACTAAATTTTTTTATGAAATATCCTTGGAATGTTCTCCTAACATTCAATAAAACTGTGTTCACAACATCTGTAACAACCCCCACTGAACTTTCCCCAAAATTTGGTTAATAATTTGTGGGATTGAACCGACAATCTTCGACAAGATCATTAACTCTCTGTGCCAGCAGGGGAGAGCTGTTTATTATTGCATTGAACCTGAATTCGTTTTTGTATATTTATCACCCATGAGTGCGTGGCCAAGCACGACTCCAACACCATCATTAAGTTAGCAGACGACACAACAGTGGTAGGCCTGATCACAATGACGAGACAGCCTATAGGGATGAGGTCAGAGACCTGGCGGTGTGGTGCCAGGACAACAACCTCTCGCTCAACGTGATCAAGACTAAGGAGATGATTGTGGACTACAGGAAAAAGAGGGCCGAGCACGCCCCCATTCTCATCGACGGGTCTGTAGTGGAGCAGGTTGAGATCTTCAAGTTCCTTGGTGTCCACATAACCAACAAACTAACATGGTCCAAACACACCGAGACAGACGTGAAGAGGGCAAAACAACAAGTCCCCCACAGGAGACTGAAAATATTTGGCATGGGTCCTCAGATCCTCAAAAAATTATACAGCTGCACCATTAAGAGCATCCTGACTGGTTCCATTACCACCTGGTTTGGCAACTGCTCGGCCTCCGACCGCAAGGCGCTACAGAAGATAGAGCAGTACATCACTGGGGCCAAGCTTCCTGCCATCCAGGAAAAAATGCCAAAGACTCCAGCCACCTTAGTCATAGACTGTTCTCTCTGCTACTGCATGGCAAGCGGTACCGGACCACCAAGTATAGGTCCAAAAGGCTTCTAAACAGCTTCTACCCCCAAGCCAAAAGACTGCTGAACAGCTAATCAAATGACTACCTGGACTATTTGCATTGACACCTCCCCACTTTATACGCTGCTGCTACTTGCTATTTATTATCTATGCATAGACATTCTGAGCCTGTATTTAAGTAGCGTATAACTACACAATAATACAAGTTATTTAAAGGAAGCTCTATCCAACTAAAATCACACTTCATAAGACTTTAAACACGTGACGAAGAAAGAAAACCGAAAAATGCAGTGTTACAAGTACACAGCATATGAAGAGGATGGAAACATTTTAATAACTCAAAAATTGTGCTCTGTGTCCTGATTGACCATATTAGACTGAAAAAGAAAAACAATACCACAGCTCTCTCCTGGTGGCGCAGAGGGTTAATGCTCCAGCTGCAAATTAACCATTTACATTTCAGTCATTTAGCAGATGCTCTTATCCATAACAACTTTCAGTATTGAGTGCATACATTTTCATTCCGGTCCCCATTGGGAATCAAACCCACAACCTTGGCATGGCATGTGCCCTGCCCTGCCAACTGAGCTACACGGGAAAGCATGAACCCAATCTGGCCGTCAAAGGCCTTTCTTTAAATTACTATATTGGCCCGAACAGCCTTGTTTTTCTAACAATAATACTGTATTTGTGTCAATATCGCAAAGTGTACTTGTTAACAACCTGTTGTCATGTTTGCGTGGTAGTTGTCAACCAGAAACCCGGAAAACAGGGTATGCTGTCATTTTATACATCTTTTTTTAATCACTTCATTACTCAAACGTTCAACTTTTCACTGTGGAAGAGACTGTATGTTGGTTACTGATTCGGATTCTGAGACATCCTTGCACTTTGAAAGTGATGTTTTCGAGGTGAGTGAAATAAGTAAACAGCAGATATATATGCTTGGTGTTGTCGATGTTTGATGCTGTGAAACTTGGGGAATAGCTCTCAGATTAGCTAATTCTGTCATGATCACTTTGTTGGTACAGGCGAGCAATAAGCAGTGGAGCAGGAGCTCAAATGATTGCTTTCGGTCTCATGGAAATAGTTGCAGTTTTATATCTGTATATAGTAAGCTAACTAGTTGGTTGTTTTGTCTTGTTTCTACCAATGTAATACATATGGAAACAGCTCAAGCTGCTTGCTAGAGCTCGCTAGCTAGCTAGTCTGTCAGGCAAGCGTTTTGTGTTGAGGTAATTTGGGCTGTGCTCGTGAAGCGTCAACCTCAGCTGATATTTTCAGTAGCTAGCCATACAGACAACCAGCTAACTAGCCACCGAAATGTAGATTAGAGTAATTTGTGTTTATTTGTTAGGCTTAGGTGATGGTTTGCCATGTTTGCTAGGTACAGATATTCATAGACTACACTGTCTTGTTTTCCTATTATTTGACAGCTTAGCTGTCTTGTTAGGGTATATGCCCGCGCAGTGGAGCTCATATGATATTGTGTTGCAGTGATACACTACATGACCAAAAGTAAGTCGACACCTGCTCGTCAAACATTTCATTCCAAAATCACGGGCATTAATGTGGAGTGTGTTCCCCTTTGCTGCTATAACAGACTCCACTCTTCTGGGAAGGTTTTCCACTAGATGTTGGAACATTGCTGCGGGGACTTGCTTCCATTCAGCCACAACAGCATTAGTGAGGTTGGGCACTGATGTTGGGCGATCAGTTGGCGTTCCAATTCATCCCAAAAGTGTTCGATGGAGTTGAGGTCAGGGCTTTGTGCAGCTCAGTCAAGTTCTTCCACACCAATCTCGACAAAACATTTCTGTATGGACCTCGCTTTGTGCATGGGGGCATTGTCATGCTGAAACAGGAAAGGGCCTTCCCCAAACTGTTGCCACAAAGTTGGAAGCACAGAATCTCCTAGAATGTCACTGTATGCTGTAGCTTAACATTTCCCTTCACTAAAATGAAGGGGCCTAGCCCGAACCAGGAAAAACAGCCCCAGACCATTATTCCTCCTCCACCAAACTTTAGAGTTGGCACTATGCATTGGGGCAGGTAGCGCTCTCCTGGCATCCGCCAAACCCAGATTTGTCTGTCGGACTGCCAGATGGACTGACAGACTCCAAAGAAGTCGTTTCCACTGCTCCAGAGTCCAATGGCGGCGAGCTTTACGCCACTCCAGCCGACGCTTGGTATTGCACATGGTGATCTTAGGCTTGTGTGCGGCTGGTCGGCCATGGAAACTAATTTCATGAAGCTCCCAACAAACAGTTATTGTGGTGATGTTGCGTCCAGATTTCCACTTCACAATAACAGCTCTAGCAGGGATAAATTTGATGAACTGACATTTTGGAAAGGTGGCATGCTTTGACAGTGCCACGTTGAAAGTCACTGTGCTCTTCAGTAAGGCCATTCTACTGCCAATGTTTGTCTATGTTGATTGCATGGCTGTGTGGTCGATTTTATACACCTGTCAGCAATGGGTGTGGCTGAAATTGCCCAAATCCACTAATTTGAAGGGGTGTCCACATACTTTTCTATATATATAGTGTATTTTCTTACAAAGCCAGCTAACATGTTGCTTGTTTTGTCCTGTTTCTACCAATGCAATTCATTTGGAAACTGTCTCAGCTCACATTTCACTGCACATATCTGGTGTATGTGACAATAAAACAAATATTATAAAACTATATTAAAACTATATTAAAAAGTTTTTATAATATAAAATATTGTAAAAACTCAAACTCTGTAGTTAGTCTGTTAGACAATAAAACAAGAGTTGATTGGAGGCAACACTGTCACTTGATCAACTCACTCCCTCCCTACAAAGACAACCAGCAAACTATGCCCATCGAAATAGATGAAATAGTATTCTAAACCTGTTTGGCTAAATTGCACAGTGTCATCTTTGTAATGTTTTACTTTCAACATCATATGTAAATTAACAACACTTGAATCTGTAAAACAATAGTGTTGAATCTTACCATCTATGAAAAGTCATCTGACCATGGTTCTTGAAGTGTGTGTACCCTATGTAGCATGTAGTAATAATCTGATCCATCTATGAACATATTCACAAATGTATTTTTCTGTACTCTATCCTGTCTGATTATCCATCATCATGAACTGAGAAACAGTGGTGTGTGTGTGTGTGTGTGTGTGTGTGTGTGTGTGTGTGTGTGTGTGTGTGTGTGTGTGTGTGTGTGTGTGTGTGTGTGTGTGTGTGTGTGTGTGTGTGTGTGTGTGCGTGTGATTAAGAGTGAGTGTGTGTGGAATGGGAGGCGTGTAACTGTATCACACACTGTTTTATGGAAATCCCTAAGAGGTCATTATTAGGGAGAGAATATGT